>NC_091993.1:101226606-101526606 GCF_044704955.1 Pristiophorus japonicus
GATTATGAACAAAAAGAATAATTTGGAAACATCAAACCTGCTACGTGCAAAACTTTGTTGCATTGTGTGATACAGGCTTTAGAATAGTTTTTGCATGTTTGACTAGACTTCACTATTGTTCTTTTCCAGTCAGTTGTTCTCAAGTCAAGAATGTGGCCTGAATCAAGTGCAAGTGCAACCTCAACACATTATGCCTGTAACATTTTATCTGGTGAAGGCTAGAATCATACAAGATTTCTGGAATGTTGAAAGGATATTAAAAAGTGTATTTTATTTTTTGGTAATATTTCAAAAACAGCGAGTGAATGGAACATTTTTTCATGCAAGCAACTGTTGCTTCCTTCCTCCCCCACACTTGTATGACATTAGATTTTAAGTACACATCCAAAGAGATGAGATGAACCAGCATGTAGTAGAAGAGAATAGTTGTGTTTGAAAACAGGCACATCTAGTGTGTTCTTAGTTCTGAGGCAAGCTATGGTTACTTTGGTATGGAAGATGCTCTATTTGCCAATTATATGTAAACAAATGGAGTGCAGGCTCAGTCATGTGACTGTCCAGGCTGCTATAACAAGGACATGACAAATGAGGTACGAAGACTTGTCCACATGAACTTTCCTGCCTGAATTCTAACATCCATTCGAAGTAGCACAGTCATTACAGCCAGCGTACGCAAGCAAATCACCAGAGAGGAATATTAAAGTAGGAAAATCCAAACTTTTTTTATAAAGCTGTCAGAATTCAAAGATTTCCTCGAGGCCATGAGACAGTTGCTCAATAAGACTGCAAAGGGGATTCAAAAGAATTAGCTTTTACAAAGCAAGTAAGAGAGAAGAAATAATCCATCCATCTAAGCAGCTTAGCATGGATGAGAAGCAGCATCAAATGTACAGGCAAGGATAAAACATGATACTTATTAACTCTTAAAGCTGGAGCATCTCTGAGGTATTTTCAGATTAATTCATATACAATTGCATCCAGCTTCTGAAATGTAGATCCTCATTCTGATTGCAAAAAATATTTTTATTAAAAGGAGTTAGATGTCATCCTTACTACTAGGGGGATCAAGGGGTATGGCGAGAAAGCAGGAATGGGGTACTGAAGTTGCATGTTCAGCCATGAATTCATTGGCGGTGCAGGCTCGAAGGGTCGAATGGCCTACTCCTGCACCTATTTTCTATGTTTCTATGTCTATAACAAAGTTGCATTGAAATTTTGTAAATTTGTGTTCCGATACAGTATGATTTCCGCCCCCCCATCGCCTCTACAAAGTGTGCGAGAAAAACTCTCTATATTAAGTGAATTTCTTTATCGACAGTACTGGAAATGTCTAAAGACTGCGCAGTATCTGACAGTACTGAGACACCGTGCTAAGTTCAAGGTAGGGACTTAAAAATGCCAAAATTGGTTTGTCAAATAATACACTGAAATTTAAATATTTTGATAGTAAAATGCAAAATAGTGTAGCAGACGTGTGTTGGTGTATGAACACATGGTACCTCTGAATGTTAGAACGTGGATTCATGCCTGTAATTCTTCAAATGATGAGGCCAGTATCTTAGCCAGTACTCCTGAGAGAATTACCATTTTTATTAAGAGATATTTCCCCATTGGAGTGAGGAAGGGATTAGAGGAAAACTGTATGCCAGCACACCCAAGATATATCTTATGTTCTATCTAAGCAGCCATTAGTTAGTCCATAAGATCATAAGAAATAGGAGCAGGAGTAGGCCATTTAGCCCCTTGAGCCTGCTCCGCCATTCAATACGATCATGGCTGATGTGATCTTGGCCTCAACTCCACTTCCCTGCCCACTCCCCATAACCCTTGACACCGTTATCATTCAAAAATCTGTCTATCTCCACCTTTTAAATATATTCAATGACCCAGCCTCCACAGCACTCTGAGATAGAGAGCTCCAAAGATTCATGACCCTCTGAGAGAAGAAATTCCTCTTCGTTTCTGTTTTAAATGGGCGACCCCCTATTCTGAAACTATGCCCCCTAGTTCTGATTCCCTCATGAGTGGAAACATCCTCTATGCATCTACCCTGTCAAGGCCCCTCAATCTTATAGGTTTCGATAAGATCACCTCTCATTCTTCTAAAAACCAATGAGTATAGGCCCAACCTGCTCAACCTTTCTTCATAAGACAACCCCTTCATCTCAGGAATCAACCTTGTGAAACTTCTCTGAACTTCCTCCAATGCAAGTACATCTCTCCTTAAATAAGGAGACCAAAACTGTGCACATTACTCCAGGCGTGGTCTCTCCAATGCTCTGTACAGTTGTAGCAGGACTTTCATACTTTTATACTCCTGCCCCCTTGCAATAAAAACCAACATTTAATTTGCCTTCCTAATTACTTGCATGCTAACTTTTTGTGTTTCATGTACAAGGACTCCCAGGTCCCTTTGTACTGTAGCATTTTGTAATCTCTCCCCATTTAAATAATTAACTTTTTTATTTTTCCTCACATTTTCCCACATTATACTCCATCTGCTAAATTTTTGCCCAGTCACTTAGCCTGTTTATATCCCTTTGCAGATTATTTGCGTCCTCCTCACAACTTGCTTTCCCACTATCTTTATTGTATCATCAGCAAATGAGGCTACGTTACACTCGGTCCCTTCATCCAAGTCATTAATATAGATTGTAAATAGTTGAGTCCCCTGATTGAATTGAAACAATTGTAGCAATTGAAACTTTTTTAGCAGAGACCTGAGATCAGGTCACTTGATTGCCCACTCGCTAGCAAAACATGGTACGTAGCATGATCAAGAGAAGAATTGAAAATAACTTGTGAATAGATGGAAGGTAAGAATTTTGAGTGTAAAGACTTCTGCAGACTGAAAATCCCTACCTTCCTAAACTGCTTGAGAATTTTGTCGTTGAAATTGTATAAATAATTTAGAATGTAGGTTAGAGGTATACAAAGGTTATAAGAGTTGTTGATACAACCCACATCCAAGGGAAATAAGAGGTGGCTGCTAGGATAGTGGATGCATTGATTGTGATCTTCCAAAATTCCTAGATTCTGGAACGGTCCTTGTGGATTGGAAGGTAGTGAATGTAACACCGCTATTCAAGAAAGGAGGGGGAGAAAAAAACGGGAATTACAGGTCAGTTAGCCTGACGTCAATCGCCGGGATGATGCTGGAATCCATTGTTAAGAAAATGGTAACAGAACACTTAGAAAATCATAATAGGCAGAGCCAACATGGTTTTATGAAAGGGAAATTGTTTGATAAATCTATTCAGGTTTTTGAGGATGTAACTGCCAGGGTAGATAAAGGGTAATCATAAGACATTCGATATGGTACCAAACGAAACGTTGTTGCACAAGTTAACGGCTAGTGGGGTTGGGGGTAATATACTAGCATGGATTGAAGGTTGATTAAAGGCCAGAAAATAGAGTAGGAATAAATGTGTCATTTTCAGGTTGGCAGGTTGTTACTAGTGGGGTGCCTCAAGGATCAGTGCTGGGGCCTCGGCTATTTACAATCTATATTAATAACTTTGCTGAAGGGACAGAGTGTAAAGTATTCATGTTTGCTGATACAAAGCTAGGTAGAAACATAAGCTGTGAGGAGGACACAGTCTGAAAAATGAGATAGACAGGTTAAATGAGTGGGCAAGAAGGTGGCAGATGGAGTATAATTTGAGGAAATTAGGTTATTCACTTTGGTAGGAAGAATAGAAAAATAAAATTATTTTAAATGGTGAGAAACTAAGGATTTGGGTGTCCTTGTACAAAAGTTAGCATGCAGGTACAGCAAACAATTAGGAAGGCAAATAGTATGCTGGCCTTTATTGCAAGGGGGTTAGAGTACATGAGTGAGGAAATCTTGTTGCAATTGTACAGGGCTTTGGTGTGACTGCACCTGGAGTACAGTATCCGTACCTAAGGAAGGATATATTTACCTTTGACAGAGTGCAACAAAGGTTCACTAGATTGATTCCTGGAATGGGAGGGCTGTGTTATGAGAGATTGAGTGGAATGGGCTTATACTCTCTGGAGTTTAGAAGAATGAGAGGTGATCTCATTGAAACATAGAAGATTCTGAGGGAGCTTGACAGGGTAGATGCTGGGTGGCTGTTTCCCTTGTTGGAAAGAGTCTAGAACTTGGGGGCATTGTCTTCGGATAAGGGGTTTGCCATTTAGGTTGGAGATGAGTAGAAATCTTTTCACTCATAGTGTCGGGAATCTTTGGAATTCTGTATCGCAGAGCACTGTGGATGTTCAGTTATTGAGTATATTCAAAACTGAGATCACACTATTTGGAGTGTACTGTAGACCCCCAAACAGTGGGCTCAATTTTCCCCAGTGATTTGCTCCGTTTTTTGGGGGGGCAAGCGCCACTTTTTTGGCCTAAATTAAAAAATCCAAGTTTCCCCAATCTTTGTGCACCAGCATAACTCAGATAGTTATGATTTTTTTTAGGTTATTTTTTTTTGCATCCTAGGGAGTGTAACCTGATGTCTGCGCCAGTTTTTCACAATTATGGAAGTTTGGCCAATTTAAATTTCTCCTCGGACGGCGTATGTGACGACTTCTGAAAAACCTTCTGGGCACTTAAGAAAAACCAGCTCACATTAAAAAATCGGCGCAGAAAGACGGCATTGAAGTTTTGGAGGGGTCAAGAACACATTTATTTCAAACTTAAAATGCAGGAAATGGCAGTTTAATGGAATTTTCAAGTTTTCAATTTTTAAAAACTGACATGCCATCATCACTGGACGTCTCCAAACTGGGCTCGAGGGTCGGAGCGTCGGCTGGCAGAATCGCTTCCTCACCCGGACACTGGTTCGGGGCTCGGCTTCAAAAGTAGCCTGGGGGAAGTGGTTTGGGGGGCTGTGGAAGGTGAATGGAAGGCATGAGAAGCCTACACTATGCATTAAATGAAGCCGAGGGGGGCGGGGGTTTTCCGATCATTGCGCCTGCTCAAACCTGGGTTTGGTCCATGCTAGGTTAAGAAAAAAGAACCTTGTCCTGCCTGCCATTTTGAGCTTCTTGCAGAGGTACAATTTAGTCACGGGGGCAGTACTGACAATGCCATACCTTGTGCAAGCTTTCTTCGTGATGGTGCTGCGGAGGAGACAATTGATTCGACGTCATCGCATGAGGAACCTCGGAGCACGTAGGTTGATGGGTAGGAGGCCTTACCCACTTTGGGTATATCGAGACAGGCATTCGTACCTGTACCTGAGTGATGCAGACTGTATCAGAAGGCTGCGTTTCCGCAAAGAAGTTGAGGTGTATAAAATTATGAGGGGCCTAGATAAAGTGGATAGAAAGGGCCTATTTCCCTTAGCAGAGGGGGCAAAAACCAGGTGACATAGATTTAAAGTAATTGGTGGAAGGTTTAGAAGGTGATTTGAGGGGAAATTTCTTTACCCAGAGGGTTGTGGGGGTTTGGAACTCAATGCCTGAAAAGGTGGTAGTGGCAGAAACCCTCACCACATTTAAAAAGTACTTGGATGTGCATTTGAAGTGCTGTAACCTACAGGGCTATGGACCAAGAGCTGGAAAATGGGATATCGGCTGGATAGCTCTTTTTCGGCCGGCACGGACACGATGGGCTGAAATGGCCTCCTTCCATGCTGTAACTTTCTATGAATCTAAGATAAATTTTTTGAATTGTATGAGGATCAGGCGGGAAAGTGGAGTTGAGATGGAAGATCAGTCATGATCTTATTGAATTGCGAAACAGGCTCGAGGGGCCATATGGCTACTTCTGCTCCTATTTCTTATGTTCTTAAAGAATCTGCATTAAACAAGATGTAATAGTACTGAAATATAAACAGAAAATGCTGGAAATACTCAGCAGGTCAAGCAGCATGTGTGGAGAGAGGAACAGAGTTAACGTTTCAGGTTAATGAACTTGCATCACAACTGGAAAAGGTTAGAGATATAACCCGTTGTAAACAATACAGAGGCAGGGAAAGTGGGGAGGGAGGAAAGAACAAAATGGAAGGTCTGTGATCAGGCGGAAGTCAGGAGAAATTAAATGACAAAAGGGATGATGGTGCAAGGCAAAAGGAGATGGGAATGGAACAAGTAAAAAAAACAAAATTGGGACTAGCTGAGGTGTAAATGGAAATATCATAATCATCAGGAACAGCTGGCATCCAAAATAATGGATGTAGACATTGTAATCTGAAATTGTTGAACTCAGTATTGAGTCCAGAAGGCTGTAAAGTACCTGACAGAAAGATGAGCTGCTGTTCCTCGAGCTTATGTTGAGCTTCATGGAACAGCATTGGAGGCCAAGGTCCGAGTGGGAGTGGAGTGGGGAATTAAAGTGACAGGTGACCGGAAGCTCGGGGTCACGCTTGTGAACTGAATGGAGATGTTCCGCAAAAAGATAACTCCATCTGCGTTTGGTCTCCTGACTAAAGAGGAGACCGTATTGTGAGCAGTGAATATAGTATACCAAGTTGAAAGAAGTACAAGCAAATTGCTGTTTCACCTGGAAGGAATGATTGGGACCCTGGATGGTAGGCAGGGAGGAGGTAAAAGGGCAGGTGTTGTAGCTCCTATGTTTGCACGGGAAGGTGCTGTGGAGAGGGGAGTGGGTGTTGGGGATAATAAAACATAAGAACATAAGAATTAGGAACAGGAGTAGGCCATCTAGCCCCTCGAGCCTGCTCCGCCAATGGAGAAGTGGACCAGGGTATCATGGAGGGAACGGTCTCTTCAGAATGCTGAAAAGTGAGGGAAGGGAAGATGTGTTTACTGGTGGAAATGGCAGAGGATGATCTGTTGAATGTGGAATCTGGTGGGACAGAAAGTGAGGACAAGGGGAACCCTATCATGATTCTGGGAGGCAGATGAAGTGGTGAGGGCAGATGAAGTGTGGAAAATGGAACGAGCATGATCAAGGGCCCTGTCAACCACGGTGGAGGGGAATCCATGGATGTGTAAAAAGGAAGACGTATCTGAAGCATTGGTGTGGAAGGTGGCATCATCAGTAGAGGTGCGACAGAGACAGAGAAACTGGGAGAATGCAATAGAATCCTTGCAGGAAGCGGGGTGGGAGGAAGTGTAGACAAAGTAGCTGTGGGAGTCAGAGGGCCTCTAGTGGATATTGGTCGACCGCCTTTCCCCAGAAATTGAGACAGGGAGGTCGGAGAAGGGAAAAATCTGAGATGGATCATGTAAAGACAAGGGAAGATGGAAATTGGAAGTAAAGTTGATGATGACATTTTCCACTTCGGTGCGAGAGCAAGAAATGACACTAATACAGACATCAGTGTACTGGGTGAGGGAGGGAACCGGAGTAGGATTGGGACAAAGAATATTCCACATATCCCATGAAAAGACAGGCATAGCTAGGGCCAATATGGATTCCCATAGCAAAACCTTTTATTTGAAGGAAGTGAGTGGAGTTAAAGGAGAACAAGTTCAGCCAGGCGGAGGAGGGTAGTTGTGGATAGGGATTGGTTGGGCCTCCATTCAAGGAAGAAGTGGAGAGCTGTCAGGCTGTCATGGTGGTCAATGGAGGTGTAGAGGGATTGGATGGCCACGGTGAAAAGCAGACGGGTTACGGCCAGGAAACTGCAAACTGTTGCAATAACTCTGTACTCTGTACTGTTCACGGGATTCAATTGACAAAATATTTTGATATGTATTTGCCTTTGAAATGTTAATTTAAATGACAAAATGCTACATTTGGGATCTTGGGAATTGCCTAAGTCCTTCAGCTGAGTGAGAATCTGCAGCTCAGGCTTCTAAAACCCAGCTTGCAGACAGAATGATTATGCATCACTCAATAAGATCTAGCTCAACTGTAAGACTTCAAAAATATCCTATGGCTCCTACCCATCACTTACAAGTCACAGCCTATGAAACTGAAGAACCCTGAAAACCAACTGAAGAATCCTACATTCTCCTGATGTTCCATTTATGGGTTATAAGTAGCTACCACCAAGTCAGAGGGACTCCTTTGGGGAATGCAGGAGAAATAAATCTTGTATAGTGTCAATTAATAAACCTCCACTTTGCTAAAGCTGTAAATTCCGAACTGGGGAGATTACCTCCAAAACTGTAAATTAAGTTAAACTTGCAAATGCTACTCAAATAGCCAGACATCGAAAATATTTTCGAACAAAAGTGAGTATTTAATGTAAATAAAATAATTGAGTATATAACCTATTTCATTTCATGTTATCTTTTTGAACTAAAACAGTAATTATGGATTCGTAATCTCACTGAACTACCATATGTTTTCTCACAAAAGCAGTAAATGTGTAATTTTGGGGCCATCAGCTTACTTTATTTTGCAGTAATCTAATTAAAAGTAGTTGGTATCTTTTTACCTTTGTCTATATTTGCATTCACAGCAGTTTATCTTCTGTTTAAAGTTCAGCAACAATTTTTTTTATTACTAAATTATCCCGACTATGCATTGGCAGCTTTCTTTATGACTTAGTTCACAGGGACTGAAGTCTGGTGTTTCTGAATTTGTGAAAATGACATCGCTGGTGTGCTTATCGCCTAACTTACAACAACAGTAAATTTGTAAACTTTTTGGAGCGCAGACAAGAGTCCAACTCGGCTACAGTTTATAAAGTTGCCAGAAGTCTATGAGCACTTTTTGAATCTGGTTTCACACTGCACTGGACGAAGCTTCCCAGAGGAGATTTCACTCCACTGCGTTCCCAACTCCAATCAGGACAAGTGGAGCAATATTGTCACATTTATGTTGCTGTGTCTTGGAAGCTGCTTTACAGTGACACAATGTGACTGCACCCTAAAAATTAGTATGGTTATGTTGGTCCTCAGGAAGCACATTGGACAATCGAAAGTGATCATTTTATAGGAGCTGATGGCAATTAAAACATGCAAGGGCTGATTCCCCCATTCAGTCACTTCCTGCAAGGAATAGCGCTGACAAGAAATGCTGGTCAGGAAATCACAAGCCTGCTGTCGCCCCTGATTTTCTGTCTGTCAATTGTCCACAATAACAACGACTTGTATTTAAAGAGCACCTTTAACGTAGTAAAATGTCCTAGGGCGCTTCACAGGAGTATTTTAAGACAAAACAAATAAATTTGACACCAAGCCACATAAGAAGAAATTAGGGCAGAGGACCAAGAGCTTGGTCAAAGAGGTAGGTTTTAATGAGCATCTTAAAGAAGAAAAGAGAGGTAGAGAGGCGAAGAGGTTTAGGGAGGGAGTTCCAGAGCTTGGGGCCTAGGCAGCTGAAGGAACGGCCACCAATGGTTAAGCAATTATATTCAGGGATGTTCAAGAGGCAGAGTTTGAGGAGAGCAGACATTTTGGGAGGGGTGTGGGGTGGTGGTGAGTTGTAAGGCTGAAGGACATTAGAGGTAGGGCTCAATTTTCCCCAATTATCTGTGCCTTTTATTGGCATGTACCATTTTTTTCAGAGTAAATATAAATCTCCAAGTTTCCCCAAAGTTTCTGCACCAGCATAATTCACTTAGATACGATTTTTTTTTAGGCTACAATTTGTTTGCGTCATGGGGGCGCGGGTGGAGGGGGGGAGGGGGGCGTAACCTGATGTCTGCGCCAGTTTTTCACATTTAAGCAAGTTTGACTAACTTACATTTTTCCGAGGATGGCGTATGTGACCACTCCCAAAAAAACCTTCTGGGCATTTAACAAAAATCAGGGCACATTATAGAATCGGTGCAGAAAGCCGCCTTTGCTTTTAGCCGAAGTTTTGGAGGGAGTGAAGAAGGCAGAGATTATGCATCATAAATCATCATTTTTTTCAAAGTGAAAAGGGAGAAATTGTTTGATTTTTTTTCAAAGTACCACCCCATCACCTCTCCTCTCCTCAACGGGCTCGAGGGTCGGAGTGTCGGCCAGCAGAATCACTCCCTCACCCGGACACAGGACCTCGGGGCATGGCTTCAAAAGAAGCTTGAGGGGAGTGGTTTGGGGGGCTGTGGAAGTTGAACAGAAGTGGGTGGGGGGGGCTGGAAGCTGAGCCCGGAGCCCCTGTTTCCAGACGAGGGAACGATTCTGCCGGGCGACGCTCCAACCCTCGAGCCCGGTGAGGAGAGGAGAGGTGGTGGGGTGGTACTTTGAAAAAAATCAAAAATTCAAGAATTGCATTACCCTTTGTTGCCCTAAATGTCTTCATTGACTGCCTAGCTTCCCGTTCTAGGCAAGCCAATTGCGCATGTGCAGATCAGGGTGTGGTCCATACTAGGGCATCCACCTTGGAGAGAGAGGGGGAAGAAAAGGTGTGAGTGCTTTGTCCTACTGTTTTGAGGTTGTTGCAAAGCTACAATTAAATTATGGGGGAAATATTGACAATGCCATACCTCATGCAAGCCTTCTGCATGAAGGTGCTGTGGAGGAGAAGATTGATGAGACAGCATCACCTGAGGAACCTCACAGCACGCAGGATGATGGGCAGGAGGCCTTACCCACATTGAGTATATCGAGACAGGCGTTCATACCTGCACCTGAGTGAGGCAGACTGTGAGAAGGCTGCGTTTCTGCAAAGAAGTTTTAACCGAGATCTGCACCCCACTGGAACCCGCAGCCTTGGACAGTGTGAAACCAGGAAATATCCCAACACTCTCACCACTCAGGAAAGGGACTGGCACGTCAATGGGCGGTACCTGCACTTCCTCCAGAATAAGTACAACAGTGGGGCCTTCATCCTCCTCCCTCCCCCTTGCCCCCATGCTCTTGGTCTGGAAGGTGGGATTGGAAGATGTTCTCCACTTCAGGCTCATCGGCATCTGAACCTTCTGCATCGGCTTCAGCCTCGTCAGGGTTGTCCTCAAGTTCTGCAAGATATAACAGAACAAATAAATGGTTATTAGCAGAGGAGGGGGCAGGGTAGCATGAGTAGGCTCACAGTGCAGGCAGCAGACTCATTTGAAGGACCACAATGAATGATAGCAAATTGCACCAACTGAAGCGTAGAATGTGGGCGGCTAGTCAGGAGTGTGTTGGAGTAGTCAAGCCTAGAGGTAACAAAGGCATGGATGAAGGTTTCAGCAGCAGATGAGCTGAGGCAGAGGTGGGGATGGGCAATGTTACGGAGGTGGAAATAGGCGGTTTTAGTAATGCCATGGATATGTGGCCGGATTTCATTTCAGGGACAAATATGACACCTAGGTTGCAAACAGTGTAGTTCAGCCTCAGACAGACGCTAGGGAGAGGAATGGAGTCGGTGGCTAGGGAACGCAGTTCCCTGTTTGGGAATGGCTTCGGTCTTCCCAATATTTAATTGGAGAAAATTTCTGTTCATCCAGTACTGGAAGTCGGACAAGCAGTCTGACAATTTAGAGACCATGGAGGGTTCGAGGGAAGTGGTGGTGAGGTAGAGCTGGGTGTCGTCAGTGTACATGTGGAAACTCAAGCCGTGTTTTCGGATGATTTCGCCAAGGGGCAGCATGTAGATGAGAAATAGGAGGGGGCCAAGGATAGATTCTTGCGGGACACCAGAGGTAACGATGTGGGAGTGGGAAGAGAAGCCATTGCAGGAGATTTTCTGGCTACGATTAGATAAATAAAAATGGAACCAGGCGAGTGCAGTCCCACCCAGCTGGACTTCAGTGAAAGATTAACTGATTACTTGGCTATATCACTTAAAGGGGGTTTCTGCTGATCTGCCACAAGTTACGGAGGCAGCCAATCAGAAGAAATATCTGATGTAAGTATCTAAGATTTTATTGAGGAAAATGAAGGATTAGTCATCCCTAATTGTGCTCAAGATTAGTCTGGATGTGTAATTATAAGTGGGATGTATTAACAGGCTTTTCCCCCCTTTTTGCAGAGAAGAAACATTGTCAACTTCTAGTTCAGGTTAAGTTGAAGACCAGAGGATTTCTGCAATCAAAATAATCAGGGAGTAGGTAACAACATTGACTTTTGTAATTTCAAATCACTTGCAGTTAGGTGGTATAAATGTTAGTATTCCTGCAAGATATGTAGATAATATGTTGTGGATGACCGAGGTCTGAAAATTATTTCAGCAATGAGCTAGATTTGATGACTTTCTCCCCAGCTATGTCTTTCATAGTTAAGACCTGGTTTATGAGCGCTAATAAATCCAAAAGGTCCATTGTCTTTCACAGCATGCTCTGATGATGATACTTGTTCTCTGCTTTTTGTTGGTGAGCAATACTTTGTGCTTCATGACGTTTGTTTTCATGGCAATGACCTTGTGCAGAGGAATACCTGTATGTAGCATTGCGACCTGGCTGGCGAGGCTTCCATGTGGTTCTTGGAGTGTGTATATTGTGGCAGCCGTAATGGTTTCAAGTTAAAGTGTGGCAGGTGGTCTATGTGCAGTGGCAAGTAGAGCGAAATTGTTTGGTTTGTTTACTGTTTAGTTTTATTTTAATCGTTAGCTCTATTCGCCATGTTTAGATAATGGTTGAGCAAGCGATTAGACCTGACTAGTCTATACAACAAAATATAGTCTAATGTTTTTTTTAAATCTAAATGTTCACAACTTTCTTAACATAGGATGTAAACACGAGGCTTGATAATTGAACCATAATTTCTAAAGTATACAAAGCAAATGATTTTCTCAAAACCATGTAGGTAGACATCCTTTGCCAGTAATCAGCACTATTATTTAAATAAAAAATGTTTTCTGAGTTTATTGGTTAGCAACCAAACCACACTTGACCAGAATGAACAAGGCTGTATTCATCCCTGACAGATTTATTTCATGACTTGATGTGCCAGAGTTGTCCCACATTTCAAACATGGGTAGGCAGCCTCTCATAGTTACCTCATGCACATTTAAGATCCTTCCATAAAGGTCTTTTGGTTCTCCAGGATGGGAAAGTCCTATTGACAACATTTTTCCATCTACCGATTATTAGTTTTGCCTCCCTATGAGACATCGGTCTAGAATTTCTCAGCGTAAACTGGTCCGGATCAGGTAGGCCAGAGGCATACTCGATACTGGGCTTCATTTACATGGGACATGAGCAGATTAGGAAAGAAAATGTTATGTTGGTCTTTATTACAAGAGGATTTGAGTATAAGAGACTGCAATTATATAGGGCCCTTGGGAGGCCACACCTGGAGTATTGTGTACAGTTTTGGTCTCCTTACCTAAGGAAGGATATACTTGCCATAGAGGGAGTGCAACTAAGGTTCACCAGACTGATTCCTGATTGTCCCATGAGGAGAGATTGAGTACACTAGGCCTATATTCGCTAGAGTTTAGAAGAACGAGAGGTGATCTAATTGAAACATACAAAATTCTTATAGGGCTTAACAGGGTATATGCAGGGAGGATGTTTCCCCTGGCTAGGGAATCTAGAACCAGGGGTCAGTCTCACAATAAGGGGTCAGCCATTTAGAACTAGGATGAGGAGAAATTTCTTCACTCAGAGTGGTGAATCTTTGGAATTTTCTACCCCAGAGGGCTATGGAGGCTCTGTAGTTGAGTATATTTAAGACAGAGATCGATAGATTTTTGGATATTAAGGGAATCAAGGAATACAGGGATAGTGCAGGAAAGTGGAGTGAGGTCAAAGATCAGCCATGATCTTATTGAATGGCGGAGCAGGCTCGAGGGACCGTTTGGCCTATTCCTGCTCCTATTTCCTTTGTTCTTATGTTCTTAAGAGCAAGCAGCTTTCCAGCAATGAGGATTTTTTCTGCAACCCTTGGGTAGTTCCCAGGATGGGGGAGTGGCGATGGGGAGGGGGCCGAGCAGGGCATGTAATGGTCTTCAGCATTGCAGTGGAGCTGGGAGGAACACTCCTCCAGGCATCACATTTAGCTAACTATTTTTGAAAAAAGTTAAATTTTTGGTAGTGGCCTCCAGTTGGTTAGGCTGCATGTTGGCCACTTTTTCCTGAAGGCAGCCAGCCCAGAGATGGTCTCAAATAGGTATTGGGCCCACTATTTGCATCAGCATCGTTAAAGTTAGTTAACAAGTGATTGGAATATTTAGCAAATGGGCATCACATTTTTGTTGTGAATAAAATCATGTTTATATAACCAGAGTGATCTATAACACCAAAATCAAGATAACTTTGGGTGTAGAATGATGGGATATGTGTGTGTGATTGGCCAGAACCAAAATTAGAAGACTGCTCCAGACACTAGAAGGAACTTGCAGAAACTATCTACCAGTTGTTTCCTAAGCTAGGGAACATGGAGCTCTGACAATCGACTTTCCCCACAAGGAGCTTTACCTACCAAAAGTGCTTATTAAGAAATCATGGGTGCACTTGCACAATGTTACATTGATTAAAGTTAATCAATGTGGGCAAGTTAATTGTGGACAGCACACTCTTGATTTCCCAATATATGCCCCTGGTGATGAGCTGATGTTCCAGGAACTCCCATTAGGAAAATTACCCAATGGTGTCAATGGTCCAGGTTCAAGAAGATGGCATGCAAGATTAGATGGAAACATTGGCGTTTTGTTTGTTTCCTCTTGAGGGCCAGTAGCTTTGAGGGTGATAGAGTTGAGTGGAGCCCCCACATCATCTCTGGAAGGAATGGGTTTGATTGTTCGAATGACCTTTTGGTGTTCCATACTTTCGGTTCTTGCGACATGCTATTTGTGGTAACACTCCCATTGGCAATGTGACATGTGTTATTCATACATGAGATGATCTCAAATTCTTGCCAACCATAAATCTGATTAATGCCAGCCAGTTTCTAGTCTTTACAGACAACATGTCTAATTATGTTAGTCATTTTTCATCCTGTGGTTCGAATAAAATATCAATGAAGTCAATTTTGGCTCCAACCGAAATTTACATTGGCCACTGGAACTAAATAGGATTGCTGAATTGGCCACAAATAGTCAAATGCTTTGCCGCCAACCTTCACTTCAGTTTGGAGCTGAACCACTGAGTAGACTTGTGCTGATTTCAGCTCTGTTGTTCCAAACATAAAGCAAAGGGAGGTTATGAGTGACAGTGTGAAAAAACAGACTCGTGTAGACTAGAAGCATTATCAAAACTTGGCAATGTGTTTTTCTGCAGCAGTGCAGTAAAACGATAAGTATTTAATAACCAACAAAAACATCTCTTTGGAACTAAATGTAACTTGCTCCAAAGTGTACCTATTTTTGTGTATATAATGTATATTTAATTTTAAGATACATGTGATACCAACTTGTGTCCAACTGTACTTGTGTTTGCCAGTACAGCCTACCCTGATCAGTCGGTATAACATAGCATTCTCTGGCAAAATCAACATCAACTACGTCGTCCTGCAACACAATTGAGCTCCGTATTGGTCTGCACCCATTATTGCAGCTAAACGATATACAGAAGCAAACCACTATGATCTGGAATGCACTGCTTGAAAGGGTGGTAGAAACAGATTCAAGCGTAACTTTGGATTTATACTTAAAGGAGAAATTCAGGACTCAGTGGGGGAAAGAGCAGGGGATTGGATAGCTCTTTCAATGAGCTGGCACGGACATGATAGGCCAAATGGTCGCCACCTGTGCTGCATGATTCTAAGATTTTTTTAAAATTGCATAATTAACCTTGCTCACGTCATGTGAACTACCTTGGTAATGAAACAAGACACCTTAAATGATGCAGGGATGATCCAACTAATGAATATTGAAAGATTTAATTGATCTATTCAGCACCTCTAAATGTCAAGGGAGGAAGCAAGGCCAGAATTTATCGAAATTGTTCAATGAACTGCGTAGAACTGACGAGTGATATGAAAAGATTTGATCACAATTATGTTAATGTTCACTGACTCATGCAGCTTAAATGTCAAATTGAAATAAAGTTGATCCAGACAGTAAAGCATTTTAAGAATAGAATTACAATTCCAAAAATAAAACTCTCTTCTGCTGGAAAGATGAAAGACATTTGGGCCTAAATTCATTGCCACTCCAAACCAGGAGTGATTCTGGTGCCAGAATGGAGAACTCGAGTATTGAAGCCAATTTGTCCTTGGGCCTCATCAACGTAAATGAGGCACTCCGACATAGCTCTCTTGTCGGGTCTTGCACCAAGATCCAGTATCGGTATAGGCAATCTGGAAGAGGTGAGGGTAGATTGGTCGAGGCCCACATTGTGGAGCCAGGCTCCTTCCAAAAACTTCTCACTATTCCAGGATCATCCTGGAATGCAAAGATAACTCCCGGCTTCTTTTCTCTTCTGCAAACCGTCTTCTTAAACCCCTCTCCATGGCTTCCTCCACCCTCTCCTCCAACAACAAGTGCAAGGAGCTCATTGACTTCTTTGTCACTAAGATTAAAACCATCCGATCAAGTGAGACATATTTGACCCCAGATGAGCTGCTGACCACGTATCTGCACCATCACTAAGACCGCCTACGTCCACCTCTGTAACATTGCCCGACTCTGCCCCTGCCTCAGCTCATCTGCTGCTAAAGCTCTCATCCATGCCTTTGTTACCTCTAGACTTGACTATTCCAATACACTCCTGGACGGCCTTTCACGTTCTATCCTCTGTAAATTTGAGGTCATCCAATACTCACCTGATGAGCTGAGGTGGGCGGATTCAGGCGATGTTATGGGGGTGGCAATAGGCAGTTTTAGTGATGTCGCGGATATGTGGTCGGAAGCTCATCTCCAGTGTGAAGTATAACACCAAGGTTGTGAACAGTCTGGTTCAGCCTCAGTGTGACAACTCTGAATTTAGATCATCCTAATCTCATTGAAAGTACCACCAAGAAGCAATATTATCAACTCCAATGCTGAGGATACATTAGGCTCTCGATTTTCAATAGGGTCTCTACTCCAGATCACTATCAAATAATCGATGCTGGAGCAGTGCTTGTATGGATGTTGCACAAGGACAGGATTGGGTGCAATTCTGAAACCTTGAGGCAAAGACATGGGCCCCAAAATTAAGAAAAGGGTGCAGGGAAGCACGGCAATGCAGGGAAAACCTGGCAAGGCTGGGCATGCGGAAGTCCTATCAAAAGAGAGGGGGGTTGGAGGGAATAATAGAGGCAATCAGGAGGGAGAGAGTCCGAGATAACGCCTTGGGAGGTCAGCCATCGTGGGCGGCTGGGGGGGTTGGCCAGGAGCAGAGGTCACATGGCAATCGGCAAAGGGTTGTCCAAAGACTTCCTTGAAGGAGTACTCCAAAAGGCTGAGGCAATAAATAGACAGAACCCACCCACCCGCCAATGAGGCAAAAAATCGGATGCGGACTCCCCGAATTGAACCCACTGAGACCAAGGTCGGAAATCTGCTGATTCATTATCACCTTCCTGCCGCTGAAGGAAGAATTCATCGCAACAAATTATTTATTTCTGCCACTCCCCACCTGAAGGAAAAAGTGGTCACTGTCCCCACATCCACCCATGCTGGTCAAACATCTACCCATGATGCAAAGATCGGACTTTAACCAACTCCCGCACCTTCTACTGGAGCAAAAATATTGCTTGGATGTACTGTTTAGCTCCACCGAGGAAGAATGACAAGGTATTGGAGTGCTGCTTGGAGGAGCAGAGGAGGTTTAAAAAAAAAACATGCATCTATGCACAAAACCATTTCTGCTCATTATAAAGTAGAATATTATGGATCAAATCAGTTCTGTAATAAGTCTTGTTTAAGATCATTTTTAAATTCAGTGTTATTGTGCACACTCTTTTATCAAGATTAAATTACCTGTAATGGTCTTTGTTCACACTTGTTAGTAAATATAGGGCCTTACTGTTAAATCGCATTAATCTCTTTCACACACCAATGTGACTTTAAAAGATTGGCGAAGCATGTGATAAATGCCACTCCATAACCTCTTCAGTGGACTTTTAAAATCCTGTCTTGTACCATTTACCCTGAACTAAATCGTTGTGGTAAAATATAGACCTGTTAAGTTTAAATTTGGGTTACCATTAACATTTTCCATTGAATTGATCTTTATAGTGCCCCGTGACATTGCTCTTTAATCTCCATTTGCAATGTTCTATTTTTAATGAGTACAACATTTTCCTTTATCACCAGATTGAACACAATGTTACAATATTGCTTTTCAGTGTTCAATATAATGGCCAGAAAAGTAGCATTGATTAATTGCTATAAGTTATGTATTTCTGGCCTGCAAAATGAAAGGCACCAACAGTTGAAGATGGCAATCTTTTAATTTCGGATATGGCAGATATCAACAGGCACACAATTATGGAACAAATAGTGTCATGGTTAAACTCAAACCGATTGAGCAGCAAATTTAACTATGGAGCTACTTTAGAATAGTTTGTACAATACATATTTAAAAATACCGGTTGAACCCCCCCTTATCCAAAACTTTCTTATCTGAAGCAACCCTCATCCGGAACCATTCCCAACCACCGGGTGGGACAGGCGCAGAACTTCGACATGAACAAATTAAAGTCCTTTCTCGCCGATTCCCGCAATCGCTGGCCTGACCCCGCGATCCACCTCCAACCCCCCCCCCCCCTATGATCTCTCTGCCGCACTCCCAGCCCTAAGCAAGCCAGTCCCAATGTCCCCTTGCTCAGTAACTGTAACATCCAATTTAACGTGACCACCCCTCATCCAGAAAAAAATCCCTTATCCAGAACAGGCCAGGTCCTGAGGGTTCCGGATAAGGGAGGTTCAACCTGTACTACAAAATGATAACATCCCAAAGGAAATGCATCTGTAGGTGTCGTTACACGCATAATCTTACATGATATATTGGGCTGTAAATTGCAGCCTTTCTGGGTCCGTACGATGCCTTAACCCGGCACTTGCAATCTGTCAACATTTCTTTTGACCGATCGTACGAATGTGAAAGTAAAGGGCCTCCGCGGGCGGAGAGTTGGGTTGTTCGTGCAACTCCTGCCCAGAGAATGTCTTTAATATGCTTATGCCTGGTAAAAGCAGGCACAAGGCTTGCTTTTGCCAGTGTAAGAGTTTTAAGATACAAAAAATAAATGTTATGACTAATTTTTATATTAAAAACCCTGGCCATTAAGGTAAGTTTATTTTTAACAACGTTGAAAATGTGTTATATATTTGAATGGTGAGTAATTTTTTGGTTAGGTGGCTTAGTCATATTATTGGGCCAAAAATTACAATGTCTTTTACATTTATGTAAAGTATTTCCTTTGTTTCTGGGATATTCCTATTCATAGTGGTGGCAGCTCCATATAACAACACTGTGGAGTTAAAAAAATCAGGGTATGGCCCATTCAAATGAACTTTTTTGACCAGTCTTGTGGGCGGTACTATTTTCCAAATGAAGCCTCAGGCTTCGCGAGCAGCGTCCCTGGGTGGCGTGACATCATGCGATGCCCAGGTCTCTGCCGGTTCGTGACGGAATTCCCTGTGTGCACAGAGGCTACAGGTACGTGCGTATCGTCCTCGGTGGGCGGAGGCTTGCGTCCGCGGGAAGCCTCCAACCGCATGTTTGGGCCCAATATTGTGACAAAGCTACCTAACTGAAAAATTAATTACTCACCTGTGGAACCACACAAGCAGAAAAACTGTAAAAATGCCCAACCTCAAAGTAATTTTAAACAATCAAATTGGGAGCAAATTTAAATACACTCACCAATGATTACAGCCGAACACATCCTGCAAAAGAGCAGCCATATAAACTCTTCCACTCAAAACAAAACTTAATTTCATTTATATTAAAATTTTGTCTTTCAATCTATGGCTTACCAACTCCCTTACGAGAGCCCATGAATCTGCACCACCCATTCATCAAACCGAGGAACCCACCATGTAAGTAGAACTCCAGAAACTACTGTGTGGAGTTTTGGAGCATTATGAATCACTGCATAGACATGGAAGCAACACTTTGGTAAATGCCGAACCCAGACCAACCCAACCGAAGCAATAAATAGATGGAATCCTTCTACCAGTCCTAATGCGGCAAAGATTAGCACTTGACATCCATGCACCCACGCCCCCCCCCCCCGCCCCACTCCCCCCGCCCACCCCACCACCACCACCATGAGGAAAAAAATAAGAATGTAAACCCTCAAAAGGAAAAACTGGACATCTACATGGGCTCCAATCAGAAGCCTCAAACCCCTACTGAAGCAAAATTTGGTCCACCTCTCCTTTCTCCACCTGCTCTTCTCTCCTCTTCTCCACTTTCTCTCCAATTCTTCCCCATCTCCTCCCCTATCTTCTTTTGTTGCACTCATACCAATCCCCAATTCATCTCTCCCTCTCCCTCATTCCCTCTTCTTTCCCTACCATCTGCTTTATCCCTGCCTACCCCCACACCTTGGTTCAATTATCTCCCCACCCTCCAACCCTGCTTGACCTGAAAATGCCTATGGTCTTGACTCCGCATATGCAACACCCCAGGAGACCAACTAGTATTTATTACTATGTATATCCAGAGTATATTTCCATGAGAGGCAAGCCTTTTGATTGCAATAATTGAAGCTGAGAATTTGACTGTTGTCTTGACGCTACAAATGACTTTATCCACACTATGGGGTAGAAATTCACCTCCGCTGAAAAACAGGTCGCACCGACCGGTTTTCCTGTGTTTTCACTGCCGCGGTGGCCTCGGGGTGCCAAGCTGCCTGTCGGCGGCCCGGCCGTACCTGGGGGCATAATTGTCAGGACCTGGCAGTCGGCCGACAAAAACAAATAAGATGGCGGCCACGGCAGTGCGCCTTCCCTTTTAATGGCAGCCACACCACCATTTTGCACACGCTGCAAACACAGTGTCCCAATAGAAAAAACTGTCGGGGGCATCGAGCGGTGGCTGCAAGATTTTTTTCGGTGAATTTTACTTGCGGTGCGGGAGATCGGCGGTGCGCGTTTTGATGACGTACTTGGGAGGGTCTGGCAGCAGCGGGGCAGAAGTGGGGACCGCCGGAAAAATCACCGAGGAGAATTTCGCGAGCGCTGGCCATTCAACAAAAAATCGGTGGCCATTCGAGACTGCTGCGTGGCCGCTGCTTTCCAGCGGTAATGAGCCTTATCGGGAGGCTGAATTTCGGCCGCTATACCTTTTTAGCAAGATTTGTTACTTACAAAAACATATGATGGGAAGATTGGCAAGAGCACATCTAGACTAAAGATGAATTGGGCTTTAAAGATAGAATTATTATTACTGCACACATTTCTCATACAGTTTTCTGCTCTTTGCTAGAGTGACATTTCAAATGGATCCAAATTAGCTTCATGACCACAGTTTTCCAATCTTGGCCTGTAATCTGTTAACAATATTAATTGTTTCCTAGGTTTTAATAGGATAGTTAGGTGGGAACCTTAGTAACAACACCAACAGCTCACATTTATATAGTGCCATTAACATAGTAAAATGTCCCAAATAGTTTCACAAGAGCGTAATCAGACAAACATTGACACTAAGCCAAAGATGGAGATATTAGTGCAGGTGACAAAGCTTGGTCAAAGAGGTCGGTTTTAAGGAGGGTCTCGAAGGAGGGAAGAGGGGCGGGGGGAGCGGGGGAAAGAGGTTTTGGGAGGGAATTCCAGAGTTTGAGGCCTCGGCAGCTGAAGGTGTGCTCACCAATGGTGCGATGAAGGAAGTGAGGGATGGACACAATAGGAAATTTACTTTGACAAGCATGTAAAGCTATCCAATAAGATATGTAACTTATACAATATTATGTAAGGTATTATTTAATTTTCAATTGAAACAAATGTAAAAGTTTCAGTTGAGCTCAGGTATTTGCTGACAATGGATACAAAAAGTGTAAAAAAAATCCATGCAGTTCCGAGCATTGATCGCCCTTATTTTGAGTACAAAATTCATCAATCCTGCCAAAAAGGACCCTTGACAATTTATGAGAGGTACTGAGTAGCCTGTGGGGAACTCTCCTTCTTCTCTTTTTACCTTCCTCCCTGTGGGGAAGTGTTTGAACTTAGATCTGCCAGAATGGCACAGCTAACTGTGGAAAATCCTTGGTGGGAACCTTATTTCTGCTATTGCATGGTATAATGGCATTTGTGCTCCAAATCTCTGTGCCAGCTTCATTTCAATGAATTTATTATCTCCAATGGGACTACCTAAATAATTAGAGATGCTGTGTATCAACTGATTTGGTTTTGTTCCATTCAACCGCTTTGAACATGGGACCAGAGAAGAGGGTTTAAAAATTCCCTGCTCTACAACTATCACAACATTGTTTACTTGGCCACAGCTTGTATGTATTAATGAGTAATGAGCACACATGAAGTGTACCTCCTGAGGCTAAGGTCAGATATAGAGAGAAGTCAGTGTCTTTGGTCATGTGGATTGTTGCTTCTGACTAAGTGCATGAGCGGTGACTAACATTGTTGCTGAGATTGTGATGAAAAGACTGTCACAGAATAATATAATGCAATATAGAGCTCCCAGACCATGATCACATTTTTCCTATATGATGCAAATTTCCCTAATTTCATTTCAGTATTTTGCAAACACGCAAATGTAAATACTTAATAAATGGAGCAGTGAAACTGTTCAAAGTTATATTTATAACATTTATGTCTACATGCTGCTGCTTTGTACTGGACTTGTCTGTGACATAACATAACTCAATATTATCAGTGCTGCGTCAGTGTCTGCAGTTAGACAACTGGAAACACGTCCTGCATGAATTCTTCCCTTGCTTTTCCTCATTATTTTGCTTCATTCTGCTTTTATGTTCTGTCTGTCTCTTTCTTGCTTTTGCCCACCCTCTTTTTTTTTCTATTTGCCTGTGTGTTTTCTCTCTCTCTTTGTGCATTTCCCCACTCCCAATTCTAGTTTGGTGAAGTAGCTGAAAACAAGCTTAGCATTGTTTAGTATTTTCTTCACGTAAAAATGCTGCTTACATTCTCCAGGTAAAGAAAAACATCTGAATCTCTCCAAGGATCTAAGTATCTCAGTGACTAGTTGAACAGAATAATCTGGTTTACTGTGTTTCTGCCCATAGGAGCATGGAGACTGGTTTTTCTACATTCATGTCAGAGCATTATAGCTACAATTACATTTCTCCGATAATAGCAAGGACTCCATGGAATCCTGATAATCCCAAACATTGAAATAAAAAGGTGAAGAAAAATTAATTGAAGCTACGGATTGATTCAGTGACCAGTTACAATCAATCGGTACTTAAACCTCATTGCTACTGAAAATGAGTACGTTAATATCAGTGATGTGATTGTTCGATCTCTATCGCTGTTTGGTCTTCTGACATAAATTCAAAAGTGGAAGCGAAGTTCCATCCTCGAATCATTTCTGCTACTCCAGTTAGTACTGTATGCCTTTCATGATGCCAGAATAATGTGTTGTAATATAGAGCTCCTAGACCATGGTCGCATTCTTCCTATATCCCGTATAATACTATTTGGACCCATAAATCAATTAGCATTATGCACCTATTAAAATTAAAAATGGCACTTATGTTAACAGTGAATAAATATAAAACAAAACCAATTGGATGCCGCCTCCAAATAGTTTAAACCCAGTCTCAGGCAATCTACTGTTCTCTTGTGCTTTTGTAATATTTTCTACATTTTATGGGGATTTATCGGTAAGCATATGGATGCAATGACCAGTAAGTTCTCTTCAGTTTTGTTGTTTTATGACCTGATTTTAATTGTGCTGTACTGGTGCTCCAAGTAATAGTGTTCTGTTAAGGAATATCTTTGTCTTGTATTACAATTTACATAAATAGAGACTGTAATGTATGGCTTAAGACAGTCATAGTTGTGATGCTTTTGTCTGTTCTTCATAGAGCATCTTGCCTTAAGTCTGTGTGTAGCTGGCTGAGCTTAGTGATGTAGGTAACGCATTATGGAAGAGCAAGAGACCTGACCTCTCGACTAAAGGAGGTCATATTAGGAGCAGAGCCCATAGCTCATAAAAGAAGAATTTGAGGATCAAGATAAATTAAAGTAAGGTTATTTTTTTTAAATGAAGATGAGTCTTTCAGGAAACCATCACTGGGCCCGAAATTGGTGGAAGCTAAGTTCCGCCCAAGTGCCACCCAAAAGACTGCTGGGAGACCTGACGGTACTTTTGGCGGGAGTTTCGTTAAAAAGTCCTGGAATGACCGCCCGGCGGTAAAAAACGACTTACGCCATGGGCGGCAGTAGGTGGGAGCTCCCAATCTCAGCGGCACATGCAATCCTCGGCAAAGTACCGCCAAGGATTGATTCGGGCCCAGGGAGGGGGGAAACACAAAAATGAAAATTTATACAAAAAAAAACACTGGAAAACCTTCAAGGGACCCCATCCACCTGAATTGCTATAGAAAAAAAAGAAGTTTACTAACTTTTTTTGCAGACCTTCATACATACTGTTGAGGTTAGACCTGCCTCCACACAGCAGTCCTTTCTCCTGCTGCAAACTGGCAGCTCGGCGGGCGGGAGGAAATTTACGCACGTTGCGCACTAGCGGAAGCCAACAGGCGGTTCCCAGCAGTTTTCCCTCCCCGCCGGCGGGAGGCCTCCACGAAACTGGCACCGAGGGGAGACCGCCCAGAAAACTCAGCAGCAGCGGGCGGTGAGTCCACCAAGTTCGGGGTCAATGTCTTTTCTATGGCACTTTGGTGCTTGTGGAATCCAAACTATTATATTCCATGATGCCATGTCCTCAATGTTGTGTATGCATGTCTGTTTACTGTGTGATGTCTGTAACAATGTTATGCCACACTGAATGTACCCTTATACTGTACACACCTTACCTGTACACCAGAGGGTGCTGCTGCTGGAGACCTAAGGGTTACCTGCACAGGGCAGGTAACCCAGTATAAAAAGGAACTCACAGCTTGTTGTCCTCAGTCAGAAGCTGAAAATAAAGGGCTACAGGTCTATACAGTTTAAGTATCATACCCTGCCTCATGGAGTAATTACTAAAGGTGCCTAAATACACAACACTCAACATATGACTTTATTGTTCCAATGGGATTTTTATAATGCTCCTGATCAGGTCTCCTCAACAATCCCATGGTCTTCCAGTGACATCTTCTATTTTATTCTCATGGTACATCTTTAGAAAATCATGCTGTGTTGTAAGCATTTTCCTCCAAAGCTTTTTTGGTATTTAAATAGGCTGAAACCAATTCATTCTCTATAGGTTAACAGCTTTTAGACTATAATGCCATCTATGCTTCTCGTTCTCTGTGAACATTTTTCAGTCGGTCCCGAATGGAAACTATATTCTACACAAATTTCCAGATATTGAGGATTCCAAACACATGGATACAATCCACAACTTGATCATTTTTTGCATCTTTAAGTAGATTTGTATTGTTTTTCACTACATTTTATAGTACAATGTTTTTTTTCTACAAAAGCTGCTTTCATTCCAAATTGACTAAATCTTTACATCAATAAAGTTACTTGATAGTATATAAACAAACAGAGCACTGAGTATATATCGCGTGTTTTTCATAAACATTTTACCACTTAGTAAAGCCATTCAGGAATTAATTTTGAAACTTTAGTGTTACGTAATTTGTGGCAGCATTTCTGACATATCTGTTCCCTGTCGCGCCAATGTTCTAAGATATGCATTGTGATTCTAATTTTATGTTCCTCAGAGTAAAGAAGGAATACCTTAACAGTTATATGGGATCTGAGGCAGAATATGATGGTGTATAACTTGTGCTGGACTCTTGATTTAGTATCTAATCATACCTTGTAATAGGCATCTACTGCA
The DNA here is from genome assembly GCF_044704955.1 of Pristiophorus japonicus. Taxonomy (NCBI): domain Eukaryota; kingdom Metazoa; phylum Chordata; class Chondrichthyes; family Pristiophoridae; genus Pristiophorus; species Pristiophorus japonicus. The sequence goes on from NC_091993.1 coordinate 101,252,154, forward strand.
AAAATATCAGCAATGAATCATTTCAGTGCAAAATATGTGTTGCCATTTTAGAAATAGTGCACTGACCACTCTCATTATTTTATACAAGTTATTTAATCTTTAATATTTCCAGTTCCCAAGCTGGAAAAAGGAACAGCACCTAAAAGGTGCACTGATTTATTAAGAAAACAAAACTGAATAAGTACTAGATGTGAGATGAGAGCAAATATTAGATTTTCACAACATTTTGGGGCAAGGAATTCCAAACATGGGTCTCTTCTGGGAATTTCCAAAGAAATAAACAATAAGAGCAGAAAAAAGATATGTGCCTCACCACATTACTGCCCAGTGAAATGTCATTTGGCATGCTTTGGAAAATGGCTGATTAAGGAGAATCCATTCTTTCCAACAAATCGTGTTCTATTTCCCTGTGATCAAAGGGCAATATCCTGAGATGGCTATAATAAACAATTCTTCTGGCTACCATAAGAATTGCCCAGCAGGATTTCAGATCAGCCACTAGTTGTGCTCCTGACTTATTTCTCATGATCACCCAATTAAATGCTTCAGACGAGCACCACCATTCATGGCACAGTTGGGACATTTGCCTCGGATGGGGAGGAAGTTTCAGCCAAAGAATGAAAAAAAAAAAGTGCTGTTGGGTATTGAGTATGGAAGAACTCCACAAGACTGAGTACTGTGAGCTAAAACTGATGTGACCTTAGTCTCTTTAATACAACTCCAGACTGTCTAAGCAGCATGGCAGACAACCTTTTATACTCCCTTGCACGAGGTGTGCAGGTGACCCTTGGACCTCCAACAGTTGTGCCCTCTGGTGGCAAGTCTTACACAGTTACAATGTTTACATACATAACATTGGGATTTGAATTTGGTATCTTCCCCTCTGATCAATTGCAGTAGGGAAACTGGTCATTCAAAATGAAACTCTCCTCCTTCCCTGAGGCCCTTGGCAACATTGAATGCCAGGGTCACACAGGTATCCTTTGCACCCGGTATTGCTAGGCACAAATGATGGAATATACATGGTATAAATTATTTCCCTCTTTTATTATGATGTTAGAATATTATTCTCCACAGATGGGTGGCCATATTATGTGTCTGCTTCAATTCCGCTGGAAATCTTGAGTGGTAACGGTGGCGGAGAACACCAATATTATGTGTTAGATTTTTTTCCTATCCCACTCGGGTCCCTTCCCTCACATCTTTTTCCGGTACATTGCTGACTGTATTGGTGCCGTTTCCTGCTCTTGCTCTGAACTGGAAAATTTCATCAACTTTGCTTCCAATTTGCCCCCTTCCCTTGCCTTCACATGGTCCATCTCCGACTCTTCCCTTTTCTTCTTCGACTTCTCTGTCTCCATTTCTGGCATTAGGCTATTGACCACTATCCACTATAAGCCCACTGACTCCCACAGCTACCTTGTCCACACTTCCTCCCACACCACTTCCTGTAAGGAAACATTCTGTTAAAGGAAAGGTCATCAACCTTAAACTATAACTTTCTCTCTGCACAGATGCTGCCTGGCCTGCTGAGTATTTCCAGCATTTTCTGCTTTTATTTCAGATGTCCAACATCCACAGTATTTTGCTTTTGTATTAAGTAGTGGATGATGCATTCAAAATTGTAAAATGTTAAAACTGTACTGCCCTCTGCTCAGGATATAAGTAGATTGCAGAACTTGAGTACATTGGCACAAAATGAATAAGTCTATAGTAAGACCAGAAATTGGAAGGTTGTTTTTCCCAAAAGAGCATTGAATTTGTGGAATAAACTCCCACAAAATCTATTAATAGTGTTTCAATTATTTTTTTAAAGTCGATAAACGTTTGTTTAAAAGCATGGTTGAGAGTTACAAAGACAGAAAGAGATGGTCAAATTGGATGCAGAATAAAATTTCTTTGCTGGGATTATGGACTAATCATCCAGGATTAGAGTTGAATAGTGAGGGTTCGAAGGTTGAATTGCTATCCTGGAGTTTCACTTCATTAGTTTAAGAGATTAGGGAGGGATGACATAGAGCTTCATCTTCTTGGAGGTCTTCTATGATAGGCTTCTCCCTGAGGAGATAGTAATTTAGGTAGAATTTATGATGAGGATAATTGTGCATTGTCTGTGGAAGAATTTGATTGTTCAAATGGTCCTTTCTTGCTCCTTATGGAGAGCACTCTTTAAAGCACCAGGTTGAATTGCAATTTGCTAAATACAGTTGGACTGGAATTTGTTACAGGCAGCAACATAATCTCTAGGTTTAAATAACACTGTAAACCACGAGAGTGAAACTGTAGACGTTTTTGATCATCATCTGATCTCTGTGATCTTTTGCAGCTGGTAGTTCATTCCAATTTGATTTTGCATTTGGATTATTCACAGTGTAATAAAGCTTGCTAGGCCTATGGAGTCCACCGCGTATATGTACAACATCCTTCTGAAAATGGCAACAGCTGTTATTTTACATTACAGAATGAGGAGATTACAGCACCAACTGTGACAAAAATTCAACTGTATCATGTTGCATAATGGAAACAGTGATGAAGGAGCGTGTCTCCTGTGATATTTGTTAATTGCATTCCTACTACAGAATGAATATATTTACTTTGTATTATTGCACACCATTTTTTTGTAAACCTTTTTATAATGCATTAATTTAGTGATATTTATGGAACTAAGCATTTCCACAAAAATATCATAAAAACCTTCAAATGTCAGTCTTCTGTTTTGCAAGGGCATCTTTGATATGGGAGAATTCAAAATGGCTGCCACCTTTTGTTCTTTACCACTTTCAAAAATGTCTGATTATTATTTGCACTAAACATTCAAGAATATGCAGAAGAGAACTGGACCTCCAGGTTTACAGATGTAAATGTAATCAGCTTGAACTATATGATGAGTCAAAGGTATTTGGATGACATAAATTGTGAGCCTAGATTTTCCAGTCAGAATTCCCCATTTTACTGACAAAAATCAGGTGCCCAGGATCAGCAAATTGATTGGAGTACTGTTCTGATAAGGCAGTTCTGCCCATTTTAGCATCTGCTCCATCTTACACTCTAATTTCTGATGGCTGGGGGTTGCATTTGCCTAAAACGGGCAGAAGCTTCCTATATGCCATTTCCCGATATTCTGGTGTGGAGAACATTGATTCTTAATTACTCCCATGTGAACTAAACGTCCGGGGTTCCTCGGCAGTGGCAAGTATAGAGACATTCATTTAAAGGATGTAGTGGTATTAAGATACATTTCTTGACCATTTCTCTTTTTGTTTAATATTTCTTTGCCCTGTTGGCACCTGGGTTCTCATTAGCCTTTGTTTCAATTGCCCCACAGCCCCAGCACCGTTGCCCTCATGAATGGATTTTCCAATTGGGATCCTCCTATCTATGGTGTTTGGAAGATCGAGAAGCAACGGAGGTGCTATGTGGTGTCCACTCATTGTATCTTTAGACAGTGATTAGAGCAGATAAAAGGGTCCTATTTCCAAAGGAAACTGGGACAGCAGACCCCATAGTACCATTGGGATAAGTGACTGCCTGACGAGCCATTATGTTGGATGCTTTCTTGGATGCATCTCAATCATAGCATGCCATGATTTCAGTGGTACTGCATGAAAGAAGACATGCCAGGGTGATTATTAGCCAACGTAGCCTGATAGGCCAAACCCACCAACCATATAGGTAGTCCATTGTTACCTGGCAGCGAATGGGGGAATTATCTTTACCGGGTTCACCTACATATACCATGCAGCATTGAGCAGGCATATTTGATAATCGTAGTGCCATAGCTATATTCCCCAACCTGCTGCCACCTCCTTTCAGGTATAAGAACATAAGAAATAGAAGCAGGAGTAGGCCATACAGCCCTGAGTGCCAGCTTCACCATTCAGTAGGATCATGGCTGATCTTCCACCTCAACTCCACTTTCCCACCCTATCCCCATATCCCTTGCTTCCCTTAGTGTCCAAAAATCTATCGATCTCTGCCTTGAATACACTCAATGACTGAGCATCCGCAGCCCTCTGGGGTAGAGAATTTCAAACATTTATAACATAGAAACATAGAAAATAAGTGCAGGAGTAGGCCATTCAGCCCTTCGAGCCTGCACCACCATTCAATATGATCATGGCTGATCATACAACTTCAGTACCCCATTCCTGCTTTCTCTCCATACCCCTTGATCCCTTTAGCCGTAAGAGGTCACCTCTAACTCCATTTTGACTATATCTAATGAACTGGCCTCAACAACTTTCTGTGGTAGAGAATTCCACATGCTCACAACTCTGAGTGAAAAAGTTTCTCCTCATCTCGGTCCTTATCCTTAGACTGTGACCCCTGGTTCTGGACTTCCCCCAACATCGGGAACATTCTTCCTGCATCTAACCTGTCCAATCCTGAGTGAAGAAATTCCAACAAAGAGTAATGTAGTGGCAAATAAGGCCTTCATCCTTGAAATTATCTCATGCAACATCACCTCCGCTTCTGCAGCCACAGCCAGGTTGGCTGCTGGGACACATGATCACTTGACTGCAGACTTATGCCTGTACCTTTTAGGTTTCCTTTCCCTTTTTTGTTGCTTCTCTCCCCTTCAGCCTTGACAAAGGCTGTTAATAGTTTGTGATGCTCTCTGAGCCTTTCCAAAATAGTTTTTAACATTATTTTGACAATTGTCCCCGTCCCTTTAAATTTCACTTTTCACCACACCAGTAATGTGCTCTCTGCACCTGGAGCAATGTTAATGAGCTAACCTTGAATAATCGGATGCAAACAGCACGCTTCCACTTGAATCTGTCTAAATTGACTTCTAACCATTTAGGTGTAAATTACACCCCACATTAAAAAAAATCTAGGCATTAATTAAAAACGAGCCATTGTTTTCATAACCATCTCATGCAGCATCACCAAAACTATTGTCATAAACAGTGATCGAGTTCTGGGCTTTAGCTGATTCATCTTTAGTTAGGGAAGAGTTAAACCAAAGCATAGCTTCTCAGCAGTGCTTCTTTTTAAATTGATTATTGCACGCAGTGCTGCATTTGTCGGCACGTGTTATTAGAAAAAGCCAGCGTTGTCACATGGTCCCTTACTGCATTATCTGAGCAGATCTGCAGTATGGGCTTGATGTGCTGAAATTATTTCTTGCATCTGCAATTTAAAGAATTCTCTACTTGTAGCGAGTCCATGAATTGCTACTGCACACCGACTCAAAAACCAGACTGCACACACAGTATGTAGTAAATCAGTTGTAGCAACAGTGAGAGTTAATAGATCTTTTGTTGCTCCTATCAGCTGAGAATTATGAGAGCCAGCTTTCTGTAGTCTAAAGTGCCAATGGTGAGTGTACAGGAATGACATCTGAATAGGCTCATGTTGCTGCGGAGTGCAATGCCTGGTGTTCCTGCTCCTTATCGGAACAGTTGGACCTCAGTCAGCTGCGTCAGATTGAAATTCCCATAATTCCAGTATGTCAATGGAGGTAGGTCGAGGCTTCTGATAGAACACTGATGACTCAAGAATTCCTTCTTATGACACATGAGCTTGCATTCATCTTCTATTCTTGCAGTGCTGCATAAGCTGCCCTGGCATTTGTCAATGTCACTATTACCCCATTTAAGGACATCACATCAATACTATTGATTTGAAAAGGAGATTCAAAGCTGCTACACATATAAGCAAATCTGTGTTCATGTGCGTATAGATAGGTTCAGCGTTGAAAATCATTTTCAATTTAAAAACAATGGACTAGAAATTGCATAGTGACCGTTTAGGGCGATAACTTTTGAAGGAAAGCAAAGTTATCGGCAGGTGAAAATGATTTACTGCTCCCGAGAACTTCAGCTGTAGCACTCGAAGAGGAAAGTGGAGCGGTAAAACAAGTGCTATCACTTCCATTAGAGCGCTAAAGTGTGTGAGAAGGGCGGTAACGGCAGAGCGCTGAACAATGTTCTGTGCAGTGCTGTCGTCTTTGGAGGCTCCTTCCCTCGCTTAAAGGGAAGGGCCAATGATGGGTTCAATCAATCACCATGCTCTCTGTGTTGGGCCACGGGACATGCGCTGTGTGCATAACAGTCCCAAGCAATCTAAGAGAGTGCAGCGTTGAGGAATCATGGGGTCAAAAGAAATCAGAAGGCACGAGACTGGAGGCGGGGTGTGGGGGGTGGGGGAGTAAACAAGTTTGCTCTACCTAACCACCACTGGTTTTTAAATATCACTCCCCAAGCGGACAGCCGAGGTGACAATGCCTCCTGCAGCTGCCGTTGTTGAACAATAAGAACATAAGAAATAGAAGCAGGAGTGGGCCATTTGGCCCCTCGAGCCTGCTCCGCCATTCAATACGATCATGGCTGATCTGATCGTGGCCTCAACTGCACTTTCCTGCCCGCTCCCCATAATCCTTGACTCCCCTATTATTCAAAAATCTGTCTATCTCCACCCTAAGTGCATTCAATGACCCAGCCTCTGCAGCCCTGAGTAGAGAATTCCAAAGATTCACAACACTCTGGGAGAAGAAATTCCTTCTCACCTCCGTTTGAAATGGGCGACCCCTTATTCTGAAACTATGGCCCCTCGTTCTAGATTCCCCCATGAGGGGAAACATCCTCTCTACATCTACCCTGTCAAGCCCCCTCAGAATCTTATATGTTTTAATAAGATTACCTCTCATTCTTCTAAACTCCAGTGAGTATAAGCCCAATCTGCTCAACCTTTCTTCATAAGATAATCCCTTCATCTCAGGAATCAACCTAGTGAACCTTCTCTGAACTGCCTCCAATGCAAGTATATCCATCCTTAAATAAGGAGACCAAAACTATACGCAGTCTCACCAATACCCTGTACAGTTGTAGCAGGACTTCGCTACTTTTATACTCCATTCCCCTTGCAATAAAGGCCAACATTCCATTTGCCTTCCTAATTACTTGCTGTACCTACATACTAACTTTTTGTGTTACAAGGACCCCCAGATCCCTCTGGACCGCAGCATTTTGTAGTCTCTCCCCATTTAAATAATAATTTGTTTTTTTTCATTCTTCCTGCCAAAGTAGATAACCTCACATTTTCCTATATTCTATTCCATCTGCCCACTCACTCAACCTGTTTATATCCCTTTGCAGATTCTTTGTATCCTCTTCACAACTTGCTTTCCCACCTATCTTCATATCATCAGCAAATTTGGCTACATTACACTTGGTCCCTTCATCCAAGTCATTAATATAGATCGTAAATAGGTAAGGCCCCAGCACTGTATCACTCCACAACCCTGTGAGTTCTTATCTTGTGCAGTAACCTTTTATGTTGCACCTTATCGATGCCTCCTGGAAATCCAAATACACTACATCGCCCGGTGGTGCTGCAGGGGGTGGGGCCGAATATCACATCCAAGGCAGTAACGGAGCACTGTGCTCCGTTACGATACTGTCACGATCTACGGGGCGCAAGAGGGTGAAGTGGTAAGTGTTAATGCCAGCACAAAACCGCAGGGAATTTTGCAGCCATCGGTGACTTTGCCACAGTCGGTAACAATCCTACTCCCCTTGGTCATAGAAACATAGAAAATAGGTGCAGGAGTAGGCCCTTTGGCCCTTCGAGCCTGCACCACCATGGCTGATCATTCACCTCAGTACCCATTTCCTGCTTACGCTCCATATCCCTTGATCCCTTTAGCCGTAAGGGCCATATCTAACTCCCTCTTGAATATATCCAATGAAATGGCATCAACAACTCTCTGAAGTAGAGAATTCCACAGGTTAACAACTCTCTGAGTGAAGAAGTTTCTCCTCGTCTCAGTCCCAAATGGCTTACCCTTTATCCTTAGACTGTGTCCCCTGGTTCTGGACTTCCCCAACATCGGGAACATTCTTTCCGCATCGAACCTGTCCAGCCCCATCACAATTTAATATATTCCTATGAGATCCCCTCTCATCTTTCTAAACTCCAGTGAATACAGGCCCAGTTGATTCAGTCTCTCCTCATATGTCAGTCCTGCCATCTCGGGAATCAGTCTGGTGAACCTTCGCTGCACTCCCTCAATAGCAAGAACGTCCTTCCTCAGATTAGGAGACCAAAACTGAACACAATATTCCAGGTGAGGCCTCACCAAGGCCCTGTACAACTATAGTAAGACCTCCCTGCTCCTATACTCAAATCCCCTCGCTATGAAGGCCAACATACCATTTGCCTTCTTCACTGCCTGCTGTACTTGCATGCTAACTTTCAATGACTGATGTACCATGACACCCAGGTTTCGTTGCACCTCCCCTTTTCCTAATCTGCCACCATTCAGATAATATTCTGCCTTCCTGTTTTTGCCTCCAAAGTGGATAACTTAACATTTATCCACATTATACTGCATCTGCCATGCATTTGTCCACTCACCTAACCTGTCCAAGTCACCCTGCAGCCTCTTAGCATCCTCCTCATAGCTCACACCGCCACCCAGCTTAGTGTCACCTGCAAACTTAGAGATATTACACTCAATTCCTTCATCTAAATCATTGATGTATTTTGTAAATAGCTGGGGTCCCAGCACTGAGCCCTGCAGCACCCCACTAGTCACTGCCTGCCATTCTGAAAAGGACCCGTTTATCCCGACTCTCTGCTTACTGTCTGCCAACCAGTTCCCTATCCATGTCAGTATATTACCCCCAATACTATGTGCTTTAATTTTGCACACCAATCTCTTGTGTGGGACCTTGTCAAAAGCCTTTTGAAAGTCCAAATACACCATATCCACTGGTTCTCCTTTGCCCACGCTACTAGTTACATCCTCAAAAAATTCTAGATGATTTGTCAAGCATGATTTCCCTTTCATAAATCCATGCTGACTTGGACCAATCCTGTCACTGCTTTCCAAATGCACTGCTAGTTCATCTTTAATAATTGATTCCAACATTTTCCCCACTACTGATGTTAGGCTAACTGGTCTATAGTTACCCGCTTTCTCTCTCCCTCCTTTTTTAAAAAGTGGTGTTACATTAGCAACCCTCCAGTCCATAGGAACTGATCCAGAGTCGATAGACTGTTGGAAAATTATCACCAATGCATCCACTATTTCTAGGGCCATTTCCTTAAGTACTCGGGGATGCAGACTATCAGGCTCCGGGGATTTATCGGCCTTCAATCCCATCAATTTCCCTAACACAATTTCCTGCCTAATAAGGATTTCTTTCAGTTCCTCCTTCTCACTAGACCCTCGGTCCCCTAGTATTTCCAGAAGGTTATTTGTGTATTCCTTCGTGAAGACAGAACCAAAGTATTTGTTCAGCTGGTCTGCCATTTCTTTGTTCCCCATTATAAATTCACCTGAATCTGACTGCAAGGGACCTATGTGTGTCTTCACTAATCTTTTTCTCTTCATATATCTATAGAAGCTTTTGCAGTCAGTTTTTATGTTCCCTGCAAGCTTCGGCTCATACTCTTTTTTCCCCCTCCTAATTAAACCTTTTGTCCTCCTCTGCTGAATTCTAAATTTCTCCCAGATCTCAGGTTTGCTGCTTTTTCTGGCCAATTTATATCCCTCTTCCTTGGATTTAACACTATCCTTAATTTCCCTTGTTCGCCACAGTTGAGTCACCTTCCCCATTTTATTTTTTACTCCAGACAGGGATGTACACTTGTTGAAGTTCATCCATGTGATCTTTAAATGTCTGTCATTGCCTATCCACCGTCAAACCTTTAAGTATCATTCGCCAGTCCATTCTAGCCAATTCACATCTCAAACCATCGAAGTTACCTTTCCTTAAGTTCAAGACCCTAGTCTCTGAATTAACTGTGTCACTCTCCATCTTAATAAAGAATTCTACCATATTATGGTCACTCTTTCCCAAGGGGCCTCGCACAATAAGATTAGTCCTTTCTCATTACACATCATCCAGTCTAGGATGGCCAGCCCTCTAATTGGTTCCTCGACATATTGGTCTCGAAAACCATTGTAAGTTTTGAAAATCCACAGCTGCATTTTATTGGAACACCCTAAGGACAAGAAAACTAAGATGGGATCGTCCTATACATTTTAAATGAACATTTTTGGCCAAGTAAAATCCTCAGACCAGGCAGGCTGGGAAACGCGTGGGCGGATACAGACATTGTGGAGTCTGGCTCACAAGCGAGACAGAGGCACTGACCAATGGGGGAAAAGTGCATTCTGGCAGGCCAATCAGGGGTCAAGTCGGGCCTGAAGCGGGGCAATCTTCAACCAATGGGGACTACCCAGCCCAGTTCGAAAATATGACTCACCCCTAATCAAATTATGAATGTGGACCATCATCTATCTAATTAATATGGACAGTGGACAATAATCCTGAGATCACTGCGGTGATAGCCCATCAAAGGGGAGGCCCAAACTGATTGACTCCCAGGACTGTTACAATGGAGCAGCAGACTTTGAGGCACCAATGTGCACTGAAACAATACCCCTGTCCTCACACCTACCTGTACCTGTGACATCTTCTAATTAAATATTCAAAGTTATCTCCCCACCCAAACTTACACAATAGACCACCAATTGAGTTTGGGCACGAAAAGGCCAGAACTAAATTGGATACAAATATAGGACCTACGGAATCACCAAGAGGAAGTAACAGCTGGAGCAGTAGGAGAAGGAGTCGAAGAGCAGTAGCAGTCACAGACAGACAGAAACCGAGAGAGAACGGAAACGGACTGTTACCAGCTGGGAAACCTACCTTCGAACGGGCCCTGGACTCGACTTGTGTGCAGAATATACAACCCAACTACCGAGAGGCCCAACTCTCAAGAAGCCGAGCCGCACACTGAACAACGCTCCGAGGCCAACCAGCTGAAGAACCGGAGACCGAAGTAACTGGGAGAGGCAACATTCACTCCAGCTACCCCGTAAACCAACCATCCTAAGGCTAAAAAAAAATAACTGTCAAAAGGGATAGTAAGTATTATCCTGGGGTTTCTTTTCCCAACTGTCAGCCTCGGTCAGTCAGGTAAAAAGGGGGTGGGGGTGGTGTTGGAAATGTCTTGTAAAGATAAAATTGTGTAAGGTTTTCATTGTGTCCGTTTCTTCCCATAGATTTTCATAGTTTATAAGTGTGTGTCAGATATGTGTTTTGATGAAGTTTGACCTTGTTGGAAACTTACCGTGGTTAATAAATTGGACTTCCCCGTTTTTTTCGTTCCAAGGTCCACTTGTCTCTGAGTGTTTTGTTTTCCCTTGTGGAAGTTCATAATCCACCAAAATTCTGAGGTTAGAACCAGATAGGGGTGCTAGGGCGCTTCGAAACCACCAGTTTAGTGGTCAGCGAGCCATAAGCTGCTGGACCGTCCCCGAGAAGGGACAGAGAGGCCCAATACACCAACAGCCACCAAAGACCCCCGTAATTGGGCAGAGCAAAAACCCCCTACACCATCCCTAATACACTCCAGGAAATCCTCCTCCACCGTATTGCAACCAGTTTGGTTAGCCCTATTTTATGTAGCTTAAAATCGCCCATGATAACTGCTGTACCTTTATTGCACGCATCTCTAATTTCTTGTTTGATGCTGTTCCCAGCCTCACTAATACTGTTTCATGGTCTGTGCACAACTCCCACTAGTGTTTTCTGCCCTTTGGTATTTTGCAGTTCCACCCATACAGATTCCATATCATCCAAGCTAATGTCTTTCCTTACTATTGCGTTAATTTCCTCTTTAACCAGCAACGCTACCCCACCTCCTTTTTCTTTCTGTCTATCCTTCCTGAATGTTGAATACCACTGGATGTTGAGTTCCCAGCCTTGGTCATCCTGGAGCCATGTCTCCGTGATGCCAATTATATCATATTCGTTAATTGCTGCCTGCGCAGTTAATTCGTCCACCTTATTACGAATATTCCTCGCATTGAGGCACAGAGTCTTCAGGCTTGTCTTTTTAACACACTTTGCCCCTTTAGAATTTTGCTGTAATGTGGCCCTTTTTGATTTTTGCCTTAGGTTTCTCTGCCCTCCACTTTTACTTTTCTTCTTTTTTTGCTTCTGCCCCTATTCTACTTCCCTCTGTCTCCCTGCATAGATTCCCATCCCCCTGCCATATTAGTTTAACCCCTCCCCAACAGCACTAGCAAACATTCTCCTAGGACATTGGTTCCGGTCCTGCCCAGGTGCAGACCGTCCAGTTTGTACTGGTCCCACCTCCCCAGAACCGGTTCCAATGTCCCAGGAATTTGAAACCTTCCCTTCTGCACCACCCCTCAAGCCACGTATTCATCTTAGCTATCCTGCCATTCCTACTCTGACTAGCACGTGGCACTGGTAGCAATCCTGAGATTACTACCTTTGAGGTCCTACTTTTTAATTTAACTCCTAGCTCCCTAAATTCAGCTTGTAGGACCTCATCCCGTTTTTTTACCTATATCATTGGTACCTATATGCACCACGGCAACTGGCTGTTCACCCTCCCCCTCCAAAATGTCCCGCAGTCACTCCGAGACATTCTTGACCCTTGCACCAGGAAGGCAACATACGATCCTGGAGTCTCGGGTGCGGCCGCAGATACGCCTATATATTCCCCTTACAATAGGATCCCCTACCACTATAGCTCTCCCACTCTTTTTCCTGCCCTCCTGTGCAACAGAGCTACCCATGGTGCCATGAATTTGGCTGCTGCTGGCCCCCCCAATGAGTCATTCCCCGCCCCCCCCCAACAGTACCCAAAATGGTCTATCTGTTTTGGAGGGGGATGACCACAGGGGACCCCTGCACTACCTTCCTTCCACTGCTCTTCTTGCTGGTCACCCATTCCCTATCTGTCTGTGTAACCTTTACCTGCCATATGACCAACTCACTAAACGTGCTATTCATGACATCCTCAGCATCGCGGATGCTCCAGAGTGAATCCACCCGCAGCTCCAGTGCCACAATGCGGTCTGTCAGGAGCTGCAGCAGGATACACTTGCCGCACATATAGTCGTCAGGGACACTGGAAGCGTCCCTGAATTCCCACATAGCACAGGAGGAGCACGACACGTGTCCGAGCTCTCTTGCCATGACTTAACCCCTAGATTAACTTAATTTGGCAACAACAATGATAAAGGTTACCTACTGATAAAGGAAAGGAAAAAGAAGAAAAACTACTCACCAATCACCAGCCCATCACTTACCCCCTTTGCTGTGACGTCACCCTTCGATTTCTTTCTACTTCTTTGCCTTCTCTCCCTGCTGCAGCCGCACCAGCTGGCTCCTCCTCGATGCTGCCGCTCCCCGACTGTGACTGTGGGCCTTTATGGGCCTCCCGACTCACCGCACCGCCTCCTCAATGTCCCGCTGGCTACTCCCCGCCTGTTGGGCCTTTTATAGGCCTCCTCGATTGCTGCGCTGCCTCCTCGACTTCCTGCCAAATTCACCCCAAAATAATTCTGAGCCATTATTGAGCAGCTTCTAGTGACTACTTCAAGGACCGCTGGTTAGGACGCTCATCATTCAATGCATGTGAGCAGAATGTGCATGGTACATGCTCTGTCAATTTGACCTTTCGGGCTCCAACAACTTGATTCGCATATCTAAGCCACCTTGCACCCGAAAAAGGCGGGCATGCTACTTATCCATTTATAGGCCTGTCTTAAAATTGCTTCAGGTGGCCATAGGCGTCGGAGATACCAAGGTGCCTGCCGCCGACCCCCCCCTCCCCAGCCCCGACAGTTGATTTTGCAACTGCCTGCTGTCTGGTTGTAAGACGGCTGGCAGTTGAAGGTGACCCCGAAGAATACTGGCCACTTGGGCAAGATGCCGAAGAGAGTGCACTGTCTGCGGAACTACTCTGCAGAAATGAGTCAATGCCTGCGGGGGAGGAGGGAAGCTGAGAAAATTGGTGGGAAGGAAAGCAAAAAAAGATGGAAGTTCAGATGTTAAGAATTGTTTTGTTTTTAAATGTTAAAATGTAGGCGCACCACAATCTAAAGGTTACTGCAATTGTGCTGCACTCCCAAATCCACAACAATGGATTCCCGGTATTTTGCAACTTCGATCTCGCATCTCAATCAAGTTTCTCATTACAATTAAATCAACTGCATTTAATGAGCCTCATTAACATCGTATCTCAATCTGAATTGGAAAGCATGAAAGTACATTTAAGATTGGATAGCTGGATGCAGGAAGAGAGGTTGAATAAATGGAATTGCAACTATTTTGCTCCTGTGAAGGGGAAACGCAGACATGGGCTGGTTGGGCCAAAAAAGCTTGCTTCAGTGTTGTAACTTCTATGTCCATATAGGTTCACAATGTCTGGAGTTTTATGGTGCCGAAACACACAATCAGCCTTGTGCTACAGATGAATCTTGCAGTGGAGTTTGCACAAAATACACATCTATTGACACAGCGCAGGAGTTGCTTTTGGTGGCTTATTGTGTTTGCATGACATTTCTTGGTCTGCTCTGTTAATGCCTGCATAAAATAGCAGACAAAGGAATGTTGCATGAACTCATTGAGCGTTTGGCTGCTAATAATGCCAACAACAATTTCTAGTCTTAAATTACTAGAAGCACTGAGGGGTCACGGTTCTCATTTGCTAAGTTCCTCGACAATGAAACAATCATTTACACTGATGAGAAGTCTATGGTTGGACGTCAGCAGTAAGAGTATTTGAAAGAAATTAACTATTACCAGCAAGTAATGACTTCACTGTAGCTGCGTACTTGGGGATAATTTTATGGGGTCCCACTTCCAACAGCCTTACCCATCAGCACATATCGTCAATTCGGGTGTGTACTGTCCATAGTTTTCCATCCATTAAAATTAATACCTCTAAGTAGAAAATCATGGCCAAGTGTAAATTTCTGAGATACACAGCCAGTGGGAGGCTTCCTATTGCAATGGCAATCTTGCAAAGGTATTCCTTGTTTAAATAGAAAATTCAGGCAGCCCCTGTACTTTAAATTTCTGATAACAGAAAAGAATTGACTATGCCGTCAGCTGTTTGCTATAATTAGAAGTTTCAGTGGTAGTCGGGCCAACGAGCACAGCTCAATGCAAATGTTTACATATACGTGTGAGAAGTCTGCTACCCCACTCATCGGTGGTGGGTGGAGACACTATACCCACAGCTGCCTGCACGCACTGCTGTTAAAAGATGCACCTGTGTAACACGACTGTGTCAACTATGCTAATAGACTTGGGGTTGAAATTCCTTTGGGCCCGTTTTCAGACCTGAAATGGGCACCACTCACTTAGTGCACATCCGACTGGGAGACTTGAGGCATCCAGACATTGGGCCTCATTAATATTCATTGGGCAAGTTGCCAGCACCTGTTGCACCTCTACAAATCGCTCGCCAATTGAGGAAACTGAGTACTGGGCCATTTACTTCATTGGCAATTAGTCAAAAGTAAGTTCAGCGGAGGGGAGTTGTGTTGCGGTAATGAGGGGTGGGGGAAACTGATTGGAATGTTATGAAGTCGGGGGAGTACTCCTGCTCTTCCTGGCCCCACAGCAATGGACCTTTTGTTAGCGGGCATTGCTTAAATTACTGAAGAATCTGGAGTGGAGCTGGCCCGGCGATATTCTGCATAAATACATCAAAACAAATAAATCCTGAGAAATGGTGTCATATTTGAACATGAAATGAACTTCTGAACACATCCGGGGCATAACTAAAACTACTTATTTCAACCTCCGTAACATCGCCTGTCTCCACCCCTGCCTCTGCTCATCTGCTGCTGAAACCCTCATCCATAACTTTGTTACCTCTAGACTATTCCAATAGGCTCCCACTTTCTACCCTCCGTAAACATACCGGCCCCACAAATGCGGCTCACTTCCTTGCTGTAGATTGGGCCTGTCCCCTTCCTCAGAAAGCTACCTTACTATTGGGCCGCCTGATTTAGCTGCACCCTAGAGCCTGCAGGCTGAACGGTTTCTGTACACAGCCCGCCGGCCTGATGCAAATGAGACTCGGCCCCCAAAATGTAGCCAGGCCCTCCAGACCGAACTACCGGGTGAGGCAGGGAGTCATCTGAGCACTGCTTTGGGGAAAAAATTACCTCGTGGATTGGACTTCTGAGTAGGGTACTACAGGCTCGAAGCTTAGAATTATTTAAGAAATAATTGTATGTTTTAATGGTGGGGTTTGGGGGTGGGGGGGGAGGAGAACTGTAGAGTCTTCTTGGAATAATTAGCTAAAATATGCCAAATCTTATTCCTCACCTATATCTATGTTGTGATGGGTCAGATGATTTCCAGTTCCTCATTCCAAACTTTTGCTCTTCTAATGTGCAAATAGGTTATGCAGTGATATTGAGCCGTGTAGGTGAGGAGATCACAGATTTGATTCCCAGTCTTGGGGAGTTTGTTGATTTAGTTCTATAATTGGCCTTGATTGTCCCTGGGCAAATGAGGAGAAAAGCAACTAGACTTCCAACTCCTGATCATTATCCGTGACCACTGCTGGAAAGGGCACTTGTATGAATGTCTGCTAAAGACAGGATTGAACTTGACTTTAACACCCCCTACTGCCAACATTGCCTGGATTCACAAATGAACAGAGTGGGTGGAAAAGATTTGAAAAATAAATTGCATTCTTGAAGTTCTTCTGCTATCAATGCCATTTTTTAGTTGACCTGCCAAAAGTCACAATTAAACATGAAGGAACCTATTAGTCGGTTCTTCCCTTTGTACTGATGTCATTACTAGCCACACTGAAAAAACCTCTGTATTTGGGAGCCAGAGTGCAAATGTCAATTAAGACTCACTGCCTTGATTTAACCAAATATAACCACAGTTTTTTTTAATGAAACATAAGTCACTAAACCTACAGTGTAAGGTGCCTTTCTCACTGTTTCTACATAACAAATGTTTGTACTTTCTGGCTTCAAGATCAGTCGGCCTGGGTATATTTTCATATAACAATAAAAAGTATGCAAACTTGAGATGTACTCATCCATTGTGAGATATAAAGAAATTTCCATTAATAAAGTAAAACTATTCTGTCTGATTTAAAAAATGAGATTGGCCAAGATTTTCCAGGGTATCAGTGGTGGACCGAGTGGGAAAATGTTTTTTTTTTGACAGCAGGTCTAATTGCCAGATGATTAATAGGTTTTTTAAACTTACCTTTTGAATTTAACTGCTTGCCCACGGGATCCTTGCTGTTCGAGGACCATATCTGTGAATCTGAGGCGGGAGTTGAATCGCCATTACTCCAGCTGATTACTTGACAGCTTCAAATAGACAGTAAAAGCTCCCACCTGAAAGATCATCACTTTCTTCAGCCACAAGCTGTTTCTCAGTCCATTTCCAGCACAGATTCTGCAGGCTTTCCACTCTACACACTCTTCACTCTCACCTCATTAGAAGAACTCTCTCACTATTGACAGAGTGCTTCTGTCATTCCAACTTCACCTGCCGTCTATTCCATCAACATATACTGTCTCACCTTGGTCCTTACAATCCCACCACAATCGGCCCCAACACCAGCATCACCAGGCACACCAGCAGCACCAACAATACCACCAACCTTCTCCACAACATCCGATGTTTCACAATTAAACATCAGCACCCTAGCACATTGCTGCCCGGAAGGCCAGGGATGGCCTCACCATGGCCAGATTTACTTCACATGACGGGCCACACCCTTGATTCCATACGATGTGCCAGGTTGGCACCACACCAACACCATAAAGCATCCCTACAATACACAAGCCATTCTTTTCACACTCTCCACCATTGCAGTGGGTACTGTTATGTTTTACCATTCACTGCAACTCAAGAAGCCACTTCCAAAGGTGCGCACACATCTGTCCAAGAACGCAAAGTGTTGAAAATAAAGATTTCAAATTTTGACAGCACATTAACAAAGTTTACATGAACATTGGGAAAAAGATCCAAGTGGCTACCCTTGTGTGTTGTTAGGTGGTATGATTGCACTAGGAGGAGGGTGAATGTGAGGGGTGGCTAGTGAGATATGGATGTGATTTGGCAGAAAATATCAAAGAGCAAGTTATTATTTAAATGGAGAAAGATTGTAAAGTGCTGCAGTACAGCGGGACCTGGGGGTACTTGTGCATGAAATGCAAAAGGATAGTGTGCAGGTGCAGCAAGTGATCAGGAAGGCCAATGGAATCTTGGTCTTTATTGCAAAGGGGATGGAGTATAAAAGCAGGGAAGTCTTGCTACAGCTCTACAGGGTATTGGTGAGGCCACACCTAGAATACTGCATGCAGTTTTGGTTTCCATATTTACAAAAAGATACACTGTCTTTGGAGGCAGTTCAGAGAAGGTTCACTAGGTTGATTCCGGGGATGAGGGATTTGACTTATGAGGAAAGGTTGAGTAAGTTGGGCCTCTACTCATTGGAATACGGAAGAATGAGAGGTGATCTTATCGAAACGTATAAGATTATGAGGGGGCTTGACAAGGTGGATGCAGAGAGGATGTTTCCACTGATGGGGGAGACTAGAACTAGAGGGCATGATCTTAGAATAAAGGGCTGCCCATTTAAAACTGAGATGAGGAGAAATTTCTTCTCTGGGGGGTTGTAAATCTGTGGAATTCGCTGCCTCAGAGAGCTGTAGAAGCTGGAACATTGAATAAATTTAAGGCGAAATAGACAGTTTCTTAAACAAAAAGGGGTTATGGGGAGCGGGCAGGGAAGTGGAGCTGAGTCCATGATCAGATCAGCCATGATCTTATTGAATGGCGGGCAGGCTCGAGGGGCCGTATGGCCTACTCCTGCTCCTATTTTTATGTTGTTATGTTCTTATAATGTAGATAGAGAGCGAGGGATGAGTGGAGGTGCAAGGTAAGTTGGTGTGAGTAAGGATATGCAGGAGTAGGGTATGGAAGGCAGAGTGATGGGGATGTGATGAGAGGCACAGGAGGATGAAGGTGAGTGTGGCTTTGTACTAACTTTTCATGATGGAATGAGATCATTGAAAGGTTTGTGGCACTGCACCCAGGTCCTCCTGACCACATCCC
The DNA here is from genome assembly GCF_044704955.1 of Pristiophorus japonicus. Classification (NCBI taxonomy): domain Eukaryota; kingdom Metazoa; phylum Chordata; class Chondrichthyes; family Pristiophoridae; genus Pristiophorus; species Pristiophorus japonicus. The sequence continues at coordinate 101,271,050 of NC_091993.1, forward strand.
TGCTTGTGACCTCCTGTGCAATCTGCAACCAGGCTGTGTTGGTCTCCTGGAAGGTAAGAGGACCTTCCTGCGAGCTCTGACTCCCCCCCATAGGCATATGGAGGGAGTCATGGGGAAACCTGGGAGCAGTCCTGCACCTCTGTTCAGTGACTGTCACTATTTTCAGCATTTCAATGCTGTAGAACACGGACAGTACAAATGTCAAAAGAAAGTTGGCCATGGTCCCTTTTAGGAAACTGGCCGATGACACGTCGTGAATAATGTCACCAGACCTGTTTTCTCTCGTTGGGCCAGAAAATGCGCTGGGTGGGCTTAACAAGCCATATTAATGGAAATTCATTTTCCAGAGCAGGAAGGAGCCAGCAGTGGGGCCGCGACCCGCCGCCGACCCCAGCCACACCGGACCCATCGAGGTAAGGAAAACCTCGGCCATTATGTCATAACTCCTGGGAATATTAAAAATGCTCCTACCTGTACTGGCCCATGTGGAGTGGATAGTGCTGGAGATTGTGGATCATATTACTAACCATAGACTGCAGAAATATAATGCAAACACTGTAATAAATAGAAACTTGTATTCTGATGGAGCACAATGCACACAGACAAACTATACCCTCTCTCCGGAAGCAAACGTAGAAACATAGAAACATAGGAAATAGGTGCAGGAGTAGGCCATTCAGCCCTTCGAGCCTGCACCACCATTCAATAAGATCATGGCTGATCATTCACCTCAATACCCCTTTCCTGCTTTCTCTCCATACCCCTTGATCCCTTTAGCCGTCAGGGCCATATCTAACTCCCTCTTGAATATATCTAACGAATTGGCATCAACAACTCTCTGCGGCAGAGAATTCCAGAGGTTAACAACTCTCTGAATGAAGAAGTTTCTCCTCATCTCGGTCCTAAATGGATTACCTCTTATCCTTAGACTATGACCCCTGGTGCCTGTCCCGGCTCTTTGAAAGAGCCATTCCACTCCCCTGCCCCTTCCCCATATTCCTGAAAATTTGTCCTTTTGAACTCTTCATCCAATTTTCCTTTGAAAGTTACCATTGAATGTGTTTTCACTACCCTTTCAGGCAGTGCATTCCATATAATAGTAACGTGCTGTGTAAAAAAAAACCCTCCTGATCTCCATCTCCCAGCTTTTTTCAGTTATCTTAAATCTGTGTCCTCTGGTTATCAAGCCTTCTGCCAGTGGGAACAATTTCTCCCCATCAAAACCCTTCATATTTTGAACACATCTATTAACTCTCCCCTTAACCTTCTCTGCTCTCAGGAGAACAATCCCAGTTTCTCTAGTCCCTCCATATCAGGGTCTCTGATCCCTGGCACCTCATCCCTCACATCTGGATCTACAACTAATCTTTGCTATCACAAGGGAAACGCAAAAGGTTCAAAACCACAGATTCCCATGGATAGATGGTATGGATCTGAGGATGCAAAGTTACAGTAAGGACAAAGTCTACATGCCTGTGAATACAGGGAACATTCCTTTGGATTGGAAACAAGTTAAACAGCAACAAAACAAAAGCAGTTTATTCACGATATGTTAATGTTACATCAATAATTAGAAAAATAATAGAATCCAAACTAGACGATTAGCTATATAAAAATAGTCTGTTGAATGGCTGTCAACAAAGTTTCAGAAGAACAAAATATTGGCTAACCAACCTCTGATTTTTTTTGAGGAAATGGCATCTCAAATGTTCATTGGAAAGCCCTCTGATGAAATGTATATGGACTTTCAGAAAGCATTTGATAAAGTTCATATTCCATACCTTGGGAGCCTACTATCAGCAAAGGCAGACATCGACGACGAGGTCCAACACCACCCCCAATGTGCTAGCACAGCCTTCGGTCACCTGAGGAAGAGAGTGTTTGAAGACCAGGACCTCAAATCTGGCACCAAGTTTATGGTCTACAGGGCTGTAGTGATACCCGCCCTCCAATATGGCTCCTATATGAACTCTATACAGTAGAAACCTCAAATCGCTGGAGAAATACCACCAATGCTGTCTCCTCAAGATCCTGCAAATCCCCTGGGAGGATAGATGCAGCAACGTCAGTGTTCTCGATCAGGCCAACATCCCCAGCATCGAAGCACTGACCACACTCGACCAGCTCCATTGGGCGGGCCACATCATCTGCACGACCGGCACAAGACTCCCAAAGCAAGCGCTCTACTTGGGACTCCTCCACGGGAAGCGAGCCCCAGGTGGGTAGAGGAAACGTTTCAAGTACACCCTCAAAGCTTCCTTGCAACATCCCCACCGACGCCTGGGAATCCCTGGCCAAAGACCGCCATAAGTAGAGGAAGAGCATCCGGGAGAGTGCTGAGCACCTCGAGTCTCGTCGCCAAGAGCATGCAGAAAACAAGCGCAGGCAGTGGAAGGAGCATGCGGCAAACCAGGCATCCCACCCACCCTTTCTTTCAATGACTGACTGCCCCACCTGAGACTGTAATTCCTGTATTGGACTGTTCAGTCACCTGAGAACTCACTTTTAGAGTGGAAGCAAGTCTTCCTCGATTTCGAGGAACTGCCTATGATGATGATGATGTGAAAGGTGATTGTGGCCAAGACCAAACTTGAAGGTGGATAAGGTGGTTGAAGCAGAGAAAGCAATGGATACTCATTAGGGGAATGATATTGGGCTAGCGATATGTACAGAGTGGAATGCACACCAGGCCCCAGTACTAGGCTCCCACTGTTTAAAATCTACATAACTGATTCAGAAATACTAATGCAAACTAGTGAAATTAATGGGTGATAATTAGGTGGGGGAGTAATCGGGTGATCAATTCTGATGAAGCAATCAAGAAACTGGACAAAACTTGCAAGTGGGCAGAATGATGGGAAATTAAATTCAATACAAATAGGTGCACCGTATTAAAGAAAAAGTACAGGGTACAGTTAATGAATGCTATCTTACTTATGGGGTAACACACTGAAAAAGATCCGGGCCTGATAGGAAATTCAAAAACAAAATCTTACTCAGTCACTGTGCTGTAAGAATCAACAAAGCAAACAAAATGCGAAGTTTTATTGCCATATCAGTAAAGGATAAGTCAGAGGCCACCATGCTGAAAATGAGTAGTGCTGGTCAGGTTACCTTGAGCAATTCTGGTCTCGGGCACAAAGGAAACATCTAAGTTCTGGAAGAAGTGTAGAGAAGGTTATGAGACTGACCCCTAATCTTAGAAAAGTGAATTAAAATAAAAAGAAGGACTTGCATTTATATAGTGCCTTTGACGGCCCCAGGATGTCCCAAAGCATTTTACAGCCAATTAAGTAGTTTTTGAAGTGTAGTCACTGTTGTAATGTAGGAAATGCAGCAGGCAAATTTTACACAGCAAGGTTCCGCAGACAGCAATGAGACAATGACCAGATAATCTGTTCAATAAATTATGTGGAAAGTTTACAAAATCTTTTACTCTTTAGTCTTAACTGTTTTACTATGTTAAAGGCACTATATAAATAAAAGTTGTTGTTGTTGAAAGCAGGTGATTGAGAGGGGACTAAGTGAAGTATCAATTCAGAATAAATCACAAATATAGGACAAGCAAACATAGATACATGCTCGTAAAAGGCAAGTTCAAGACTGGTGTCAGGATGCACTTCTTCATGTAGATTATTCTATACCGAGAATGGTTTTCTTGGTACAGTAGCAAAGGCAAAAACCCTGGAATAATTCAGGGAGCATTTAGATACCATGTGACTGCAAGACTTATGGAAGAGTGAGCTAGATGGGCCAAATGGCCGCCTTCATATATACTCAAAGAACATTACATGTAATTATCGCTGTAATGCTTTCCTAATATAATGGGAAGCTTTCCTGTATGTGTTAAGTACAGTATTTAACAAGCGGACATGTTTATGATCTCAGTACACCTGGAACACGGAGGAAATCTTCCCATACCCCCCGTTTTTGCCAGATACTTATTAAGGTTTATTTTAGTTTCAAAAGTGACAATCTGATGTGTTTTAGAGGTTATCTATTTTAAAACATGTGGCTTTAGCTCAAACATCACTGTTTGTTTATGAAGTGTTGGTTCAATTAGGAATAGCGGAAAGGTAACTTCCTGAAAGAACAATTTCAGCACAGAGCAAATTGCATGTAGGAAAATTCTATTTGCACTTAAAAGGAATTGACTATTACTTGTGACTATGTGATGAGCTCTAAAATTAGACCTTTTGACCTCCAACCCCAGCTTTTTTCATCCCACCTGGTTTTGTGAAGGTGCCAAATTCTTCTGGGCTTCATCAATACTGAACAAAACCTTCGGGGAAGGCTGTGCTGGTCCAAACAAAAAGATAACCGTGAATGCCTGGGTCTGAACAAACATTCACATGTTCTGAATTCCTTGCATTGTAGGTTGGTGAGGTAATCTAACTACATTTACAGTTTGCATGTGTAAAGTAGAAATCATGATTTCTTTTTAAGGAAAATCTGTTACACAATTATGAGAACTTGACAGATGATTATTAATAACAGCTTTATTTTTAGACTTGTGCCATTGCAGATCAGTCAGAAGCAGTGAAATTTGCTATTGTTATACTGAAAGCTGTTTCCCAACCTGCCATATACTTCCTCATAGGGGAAGATAGCCTCTATTTCAATAGAAATGATTGCACTTGCATGTGGTGAATGTCATACAATGACTATGCACATTTTCCTCTCGCGTTATCTGGAATTTGCACATAAAGACAAATTGGCCCAGAAATTGCAGTCGGAGGCTTCCTGCGGGCGGAGGCCTCCGACCACAATAATTTCTACGAAAGTACCTGGTGGTCCCGGAGATTCGGAGACTTGCGGTCCTGGGGCTCTGCGGAAAGGCCAGCGTAGGGGCTCACGTATCCCCTGATTCGTACTGATCTCTGGGATCACATGGGCCTGCCCAACCTATCAGAATAGGGTTCATTCTTACATGAGTTCCGTGTGTACGGAGCTGCTATAATTATGAATGGGAATACACTCAAAAGTTCACACATCTGAAAAAAAAAACGCATGGCATATTTAAAATTAATTAAATGTAATTTAATTGAATTTTTTTTAAAAATGTTTTTAAATATGTTTCAACAGGGCTAAAAAATAAACTTAATGGACAGGGTTTTTAATATATAAATTAGTAATATTTTATTTTTTTATTTTTTAAAACTCTTACACTGGTAAAAGTGTAAGAATTTGAAGGACATTCGCTGGGTAGAAGTTGGACAAAAAGCCCAACTCTTCACCTGCAGAGGTCCTTTCCTTTGCTCGCGTGCAATCTGCCGAGGGTTTTTTTGACAGATCGCAAGTGCCGGGTTTAGGTGCATGCCTAAACCCGGAACTTATGGGGACCCCAGGGCCGCATCCGCACTTCATATTCACCTAGGGGGAGCGCGATTTCTGGCTGATTTTGATGGATTAGAATGTCACTGAAATGAGTGAAGGATATATAGTTTGTAAAAACCAAGAGAAAAATCACTCTTGCATCTGATTCATGTTAAATTGATTTAAGTATTTAACAGTGAATTTAAACTTGTGTGTTCATGGAAAAGATGAACTAGAATTAAATTAAATGGACCAATTTTGGAAAGTCACTTAAATGTTTAAGAGGAATATTCTGTAATTATAATTTTCATGACTGAGACTGGACTTTCAACTCAGTACCGAGTGACAGGCTTTTTGGACACAGTACTGATAGATTTGGTGTAATTGGTAGCCGCATTTTTTAATTAGTGTTTATTGTGACAGTCTTGAGTCCAGTTTCAAGTCCGAGCAGGTACTGTACTTCTGGAACAACCACTGCACCAATATATAAAAAATAATCTTTTACAGCAATCCGCAGGGAGCATCTCCAACCCCAGTGTTGTCAGGAGGTAAAAATAAAACAGCACAAGTTGTAAAATTAGCTGCACATAGATGAATTTGCAGGGACGCTAGATGTAGCACTTACCTCCTGGATCCAGCAGGTAAGGGTATTGTGTTCCTAACACAGATGAGACTGCACACAGAGAGGTTAAAGTCACAGTAACCTCAGTCTTTATTAAGACACTTCAGAGTGAGGAACAGGCCTGAGGGGCCGGCTTATAAACAGTGCTCCCAAGGGATGCTGGGATCCCTTGGGACTTCAGGGGACGTGCTCCCTGGTGGCGGAACATGGGAGTGCATGCTTTACAGATACACAACATCACTCCCCCGCAAAGTCAAAGTGAAAACAATTTGCAAGGTAAGGCAGTCGGGAGCCTTTCTTTCCCTGGTGGACCGCCTCGGTTCAAATGTTTGTTCTGGTGTGTTGGCTGTGCCCTCACTGGGCTGGTGTATTGTTGGCCCTGCAGGGCTGCTGGGTGAGCATGGCTTTGCTGGGCTGTTGGGCGTGATGGGTTCGATTTCCTGGTCCGGGTTGGTGTCGTTGATCTTTTGCGTGTGTGTTGTGGGCTCGAAAAAGGTGGTGTCTGCTGTGGGTTGTTCAGGGCAGTCTGTGAACCGCAGCCTCATTTGGTCCAGGTGCTTTCTGCAAATTTGTCCATTGTCTAGTTTGACTACAAACACTCTACTCCCTTCTTTAGCTATCACCGTGCCCGCGACCATGTCCATAGTTTAACACATACACAGTGTCATTCAGTTCAATTTCCTGTGACAGTGGCGCGACCATCGTTTACGAGTGGGGTCTCGTGCGGTAGCTGAGCAGTACTCGGGACAGGCGGGTTTGGAGTGAGCCTTCTGTGACTCGTTCAAGGCTCTGTTTGATTGTTTGTACTGCCCGCTCTGCCTGCCTATTGGAGGCTGGTTTAAACGGGGCCGAGGTGACATGTTTGATCCCATTGCGGGTCATGAATTCTTTAAATTCGGCACTGGTGAAACATGACCCGTTGTCACTGACCAGTATGTCACGCAGGCCATGGGTGGCAAACATGGCCCTCAGGCTTTCAATGGTGGCAGTGCTTCCCAATATTATTTCACATTCAATCCATTTTGAAAAAGCAACCACCACCACCAGGAACATTTTATCGAGAAACGGGCCCGCATAGTCGACATGGATCCTCGACCATGGTCTGGAGGGCTAGGACCACAAACTTAGTGGTGCCTCTCTGGGCGCATTGCTCAACTGAGCACACCCGCTGCATTGCCGTACACAGGACTCTAAGTCAGAGTCGATACCGGGCCACCACACGTGGGATCTGGCTGTCGCTTTCTTCATGACTATACTTGGGTGTGTGCTGTGGAGATCCGAGATGAACGTCTCGCTGCCCTTTTTGGGAAGCACTACGCGGTTACCCCATAACAGGCAGTCTGCCTGAATGGACAGCTCGTCCTTTCGCCACTGGAACTGCTTGATTAGCTCTTGCATTTCAACGGGAATGCTGGCCCAGCTCCCATGCAGTACACAGTTTTTTACTAGGGACAGCAGAGGACCTTGGCTGGTCCAAGTCCTAATCTGGCGGGCCGTGACAGGTGATTTATCATTTTCAAACGCTTCCATGACCATCAACAAGTCTGCGGGCTGCGCCACCATCAACAAGTTTGCAAGCTTGCAATTTCCACCCCCGTGGTGGGCAATGGTAGCCGACTGAGAGCATCCGCACAGTTCTCAGTGCCTGGCGGATGGTATAGTTATACGCTGATAGCACGAGTGCCCACCTTTGTATGCGAGCTGAGGCATTAGTATTTATCCCCTTGTTTTCAGCGAACAGGGATATGAGGGGCTTGTGATCGGTTTCCAGCTCAAATTTGAGGCCAAACAGGTACAGATGCATTTTCTTTACCCCGAACACACACGCTAATGCCTCTTTCTCAATCACATTGTAGGCCCTCTCGGCCTTAGACAAGCTTCTGGAGGCATAGGCAACAGGTTGCAACTTCCCCGCAACGTTAGCTTGTTATAATACATACAGTCTCCGTACGACGACATGCTAGCACGAGTCTTTTACACGGGTTATACAATACAAGCAGCTTGTTGGAGCATAAAATGTTTCTGGCTTTCTCAAAAGCAATTACTTGGTTTTTTCCCCTTACCCAGTTCTCACCTTTATGCAATAACACATGTAGGGGCTCTAAGAGGGTGCTTAACCCTGGTAGGGAGTTACCAAAATAGTTGAGGAGTCCCAGGAATGACCGCAGCTCCGTGACGTTCTGTGGCCTGGGCACGTTCCTGATAGCCTCTGTCTTGGCGCCTGTGGGCCGAATGCCGTCCGCCACGATCTTTCTCCCCAAAAACTCCACTTCTGTTGCCATGAAGACGCATTTCGACCTCTTCAGCCGCAACCCTACACGATAGTCGCTGGAGGACCTCCTCCAGATTTTGTAGGTGCTCGACGGTGTCCCGACCCGTGACCAATATGTCGTCCTGGAAAACCACTATGCATGTACTGACTTGAGTAGGCTCTCCATGTTTCTCTGGAAGATCGCTGCAGCCGACCAAATTCCAAACGTGCATCTGTTGTAGATGAACGGTCCCTTGTGTGTGTTGATTGCAGGTGAGGCCCTTCGAAGACTCCTCCAGCTCCTGCGTCATGTAGGCCGAAGTCAGGTCGAGCTAGTTGAATGTCTTGCCTCCTGCCAGCGTCGCAAATAGGTTGTCTGCCTTAGGAAGCGGGTATTGGTCCTGTAGCGAGAAACGATTAATAGTTACTTTATAATCACCGCAAATCCTGACCATGCCATCACTTTTGAGTACTGGAACAATCGGGCTGGCCCACTCACTGAATTCTACTGGGGATATGATGTCCTCGCATTGCAGCCTGTCCAGCTCAATTTCCACTCTCTCTCTCATCATGTGAGATACCGCTCGCGCCTTGTGGTGAATGGGTCGTGCCTCTGGGACCAAGTGGTTCCACACCTTCGCTCCGGAAAAGTTTCCAATGCCTGGCTCAAAAAGGGAAGGAAATTTGTTTAGAACCTGGGTACATGAGGCCTCTTCGACATGTGATAGCGCTCGGATGTCATCCCAGTTGCAGCGGATTTTGCCCAACCAGCTCCTTCCAAGCAGTGTGGGGTCATCGCCCAGAACAATCCAGAGTGGCAGTTCGTGCACCGTGCCCTCGTAGGTGACCTTGACCATGGCGCTGCCCAGGACAGTGATAAGCTCTTTGGTGTACGTTCTCAGTTTCGTGTGGATGGAGCTCAGGGCTGGTCTGAGTGCCTTGTTGCACCACAGTCTCTCAAACATCTTTTTACTCATGATGGATTGGCTAACACCAGTTCCATGGCTACGGATAAGCCATTGAATTTTATATTTAGCATTATAGGTGGACATTTCATCGAAAATGTGTGCAGCCCATGTACTTCAGCATCTGCCTCCTCTTTCTGAGGCTCGAAATTGCTTTGATCCACCATGGACCGATCTTCCTCTGCCAGGTGGTGGTTAGCAGCTTTTGCAGAGCTTGCAGCTCGTCTGCAAGCTCGTTGGAGGTGCCCCATTGTTCCACAGCTCTTGCAAACATACCTTTGAAGTGGCATGAATAGGCTGAATGGAAGCCTCCACAACGCCAACAAGATGTGAATTGCCTTGTATTCATCCTTTGTTGCGGACTCTGAGTCATCTGGGTCACCTGAGGCCTGCTGGCAGTTGCAGACTCATGGTTTCTGCTCTGTACATTTCTGCTCGCCAACACAGTTAATTTATGAACATTGCTAGCACTTGTGTGCTGAGAGATTTGTTTGGTGTTATCACTGGTGGACATAAATGCCTGTGCTATCGCAATGGCCTTGCTGAGGGCCGGTGTCTCTGCAGTCAAAAGTTTTCGTAGGATGGTCTCGTGGCCAATGCCCAGTACAAAAAAGTCTCTGAGCATTTGCTCCAGGTAGCCATCAAACTCACATTGTCCTGCAAGTCACCTTAGCTCGGCGACGTAGCTCGCCACTTCCTGACCTTCAGATCGCTGGCACATGTAGAACCGATACCTCGCCATCAGCATGCTCTCCCTTGAGTTAAGATGCTCCCGAACCAGTGTACACAGCTCCTCATACGTCTTATCTGTGGGTTTCACTGGAGCCAGAAGATTCTTCATGAGGCTGTCGGTCAGTGCCCCACAGACCGTGAGGAGGACCGCTCTCCTTTTTGCAGCGCTTCCTTCTCCGTCCAGCTCTTTGGCTACAAAGTACTGGTCTAGCCGTTCGACATAGGCTTCCCAGTCCTCACCCTCCGAGAACTTCTCCAGGATGCCCACAGTTTGCTGCATCTTTGCATTGGATTCGTATATTCGGCTCCAGTTATTGTGTTCCTAACACAGATGAGATTGCACACAGGGAGGTTAAAGTAACAGTGACCTCAGTCTTTATTAAGACACTCCAGAGTGAGGAACAGGCCTTAGGGGCCAGCTTATATAGAGTGCTCCCAAGGGATGCTGGGATACCTTGGGATTTCAGGGGATGTGCTCCCTAGTGGCGGAACATGGGAGTGCATGCTTTACAGATACACAACAAAGGGTAAAGGCACTTACCTGGCACTTACCTCCTGGATCCAGAAGTCCTCGCCTTCCAGTAGCTGGCGGGTTCCCCGAGGCCTGGGAAACCCAACCAGCCAGAGTTAAATTTGAAATGCTGAATCACCATGAGGCACGCCAGCCTCATTATAATATTTAAATGGAGGACTCGCCTCCTGGGAGCCGGTTGGCTGCCCTCCCTTTCCAGCCTCTATTAAAATTGGAAGTGGGCAGGTTGGGGTTGGGATTCAGTTTTTTAACTCTTTAGCCTCCCACCCGACCCCAACCCACCCATTTTGTGGTGTTAAAATTCCTCCCAAAGTTTTCTATTCATATTGCCCTTAAAAAGCTTGTCTCTAGACACTGTGATGAAAGTCAGTCCCAATCATTGAAATTATAATTACAGAGCATTCCACTTAAACATATAACTGACTTTCCCAGAAATACAGCTAGTGACTGGGGCATACAATACTTTTGAGGAGAGCCTATGAAGTAGACTGTAGTTCAAGACAAGATTTATTTACAAAAAATGCTGTTTGCAACTGCACCAAAGAGGTAATTTAGAATCACTTAAATAATTTACTAATATAAGATTGCACAGGCTACATTTTAATAGGTATTGAATGGCGAAGTGTTAAACTGACTCAAAGGATTAGTAACGGGTCAGTACCCGAGTCATTGATTTACTGCTCAAATGTAAATGAGAAATCTGATCTGCAAAGCTACACATTGAAGTAAACAGTACTCTTTATTCAAATTTGTTTTTTTAAATCATAAAAATGAACAGTGAAGCCTAGAATTGATGAAAAGGAGTAACATATTTTGTCCCATTGGATCTCAAGCTTCTAGAATATAATCCCTCCTGTTTTCCCATTACAATTTAACTTGAACAGGCAGTCTGCATCTCAGTTAAACATCTCATCCAAAGTACTGCACTAAAGTTAACAGCTTAAGTTCTGCACTCAAGTGCTGACATGAGGTTTGAACCCATAACCTCCTGACTCAAATGTGAGAGTGCTACCAAATAAACCAAGTGGACTGACTTAAGAAAACCTGTAAATATCTTACACTAAACAACAATAAAGAAACAATGGGGAGAAAGGATGCCAGTTTAAGTGTTTGTACACTAATAACTTCACAATGCAATTTCTACGCTACACTTTTTCTTGAAAATATTTTTAAGAGGGTCAGAATGGGTAAGAATATTGGTGAAGAAGGAATCACATGCTGTAGAGAGGACAATGGAGTTGTACTACAGAGCCCCTATTTGTGGGAAGGACATTGAATAGGAAATCTGTAGACAGATCAAGGAGATAAGGAAGAATAACACAATTATTTTTCCAGGAACGTTTAAATACCCTCTCATTGATTGGGACAGGACGGAAATAAACAAAGAATGGGGAATGCAATTCCGGAAATGTTTGCAGGACTCCTTCCTCAAGCATTATGTTCATATGTCTGCAAGGAGAGAGGTGTTGCTAGATTGGATTGTGAGCAATGAAATAGACCAAGTGTGTGAGTGAAGTATGGTTGAGCACCTCAGGAGTGACAGGCTTAAAATGATGAGGTTTAAGGTCCACTTTAAAAGGGAAACATTAGGTTTTTTTTCCAAGGGTACTAGATTGGGATAGACTATAAAAAAAACTGAGGTGAGATGGAAAGAGAAGTTGGCACACACTAGATCAACAATTACATTTTTAAAAAGGAGATATGCATGTTTCAAAAGAAGACAACTTCAAGTTTCGGATGCTGTGGTTAAATGAAGAGGTTTGAAAAGCTAAAATTGAAGAAGAAGGTATAATGGGCCGATGGGTTTGATAAAAATGACAGAATGTGAGAAAATAAGGAAGGAGTACGAGGAGAGAATTTCAAAAATTTAAAGTATTCCATGAATATATATATCTGTTATGTCTTGAATAAAGAGTCAGACCAGATACTGCAAGCTCAATGTAAGGTGTGACCGTAGTCCTGTATTACTGATCTGAGTGCCTCTCTAGCCTGTGAGGCCTCCTTATATATAAGTGCTCCCAAGGGATTGTGGGATCCCTTGGGACTCCAGGGGATAAGCCCTCTGGTGGTTAGACATGGTATTTACAGGTTTACATACATAACAATATCAATAGAAAGAAAATTGTTGAATGTGAGGTACAACCTCTCTCAGGAGGGGATAGTGAGTCACTTGAGGATAAATGGGCATTGGCAGGGATATTTTACAAGTACTTTGCTTTATTGTTTATTGGGGAGAAGGTAAATCAGGATTTGATTAAAAGTGAGATGAGATATATTATAATAAATAAAAACAAAGTATTAGGGACATTAGTTGAACTACAGATTGACAAAGTGCTGGACCTGATGGTATCTAGCCAAAGATCCTGTGGGAAATGAGGGAAGGAATATTGGAAGCCCTAGAAATTATATTTCAGATTCTACTGAGGGTGGATGTGTGCCAGAGAACTAGAATGTGACCGATGGCATATACATTTTCAAAAAAAGGAGATAAAACTAAACCTAATCATTTCAAACCAGTTAATTTAATATCTATGATAGGGAACATTTTGAAATCTTCAATTAAAGATGAAATTACTAAATAACTAGATAAAGAGAATGCTTCAAAGCTTCTTCGACAGCACCTCCCAAATCCGCGACCTCTACCACCTAGAAGGACAAGGGCAGAAGGTGCATGGGAGCACCATCACCTGCAAATTCCCCTCCGAGTCACGCACCATCCTGACTTGGAAATATATTGCCGTTCCTTCATTGTCACTGGGTCAAAATCCTGGTACTCCCTCCCTAACAGCACTGTGGGAGTACCTTCGCCACACGGACTGCAGCGGTTCAAGAAGGCCACTCACCACCAACTTCTCATGGGCAATTGGGGTTGGGCAATAAATGCTGGCCTTGCCGGTGATGCCTACATCCTGTGAGTGAATTTTTAAAAGAAGAGAAAATAATTAAAAGCAGGCAATATGAGTTTCAGAAAGGAAAATTGTGCTTTACAAACCTGGGGCTAGAATTTCCAAATGACCCACCAGTGCCCAATTGCCACCCAAAATGCTGCTAAGATTCCCAAGATTATCGCCGGCGAAAAATTTCTCCCAAAAAAGAAAAAAATCTGCCCAGCAAAAGGAATGGATGTTGCACCCCGATTCACGGCAAAAAATTTAATTTTGGGTCGACTGGGCAGTTCATAAAGAAAATGAGCAATAATTAATAAATGTACTTAGAATTTACACCGAGGCTGCGGGTTGAGCCTAGGAGGAGAAAACCACTGAAAATATTTTTCTAAAAACATAAAATAAAAAATCATAAATATTCTCAGGATCCTTTTAACTTAAATCACTGCAAGAGAATTTAAAATAATTAGTAAAAAAACTATTTCTTACCTTTTTCTTGCAGGGCTACTTAGCTACCGCCCAGTTCCGGTGATTCTCATGGAAGTTTTTTTTTTATACTTAGCTATGGGTCACCGCTGAGCCAAACCAACAATCGCGCAATTGCGATCTGTGGACAGTGTATACTGGCGGTCCACTCCCCAGCAGTACTTCGAAACCGCTGGCGTAACACGGCTGGGGAATTTTTCACCGACCCGATCCTCGCCCAAAACGGCCAATACCGCCCAGAAAGCGGGCAGCGAAGCACTGGAGATTCTAGCCCCTGGTCCTTTGAGGAAGTGACACGCAGTCAGTGGGAAAAATGCAGTGAATGTGGTGTGTACATGGACTTTCTGAAAATCATAGGACTAGAAGGACTGGTGTCCAAATTTGCAGGAGGCATAGTAAAGCATTCTGAGGATCAAGGGAAGCCGCAAGGGAATATTGATAAGATAGTGTAATGGGCAAAAAGCAGCAAATAGAATTCAATGTTAGTGAAAATGAGGTGATATAATTTGGTACTAAAAAAGTAATAATTATATTATGAATGAGGGAAAGCTAGGTGGTGTGAAAACACGGAGAGATTTTAAAGGTTCATGTTCAATAGAAATTAAAAGCAGCACCTCAAGTAAATAAGGCCATAAAGAAAGCCGGTGGAATATTGGGTTCCATGGCAACAGGTATAGAATATAAAAGTTGAAATGTAATGGTGAAACTATATAAAACCTTAGGAAGTCTACAGTTGGAGTAATCTGTGCAGTTTTGAACTTCACACTATCGGAAGAATGTTCAGACAATAGAAAGGGTATGCCATCGATTCACTGGCATGCTGCCAGTAATGAAGAAATATAAATATGAAAAAAGACTTGAAAAATTGGGCCTGTTATCATTAGTATAGAAAAGATTAAAAGTTGATTTTGACAGAGGTATGCAATATTGTGAAAGGATGGGACATAGTTAATAGGAATACTGTTTCCAGTGATTGAGGGGTAGAGAAAAAATGTTGTAAGACATTTAGGACAAAGACCATTTTTTTTACACAAGAGGGTTGTGAAGCTGTGGAATGTACTACAAAACTTAGTGAGAAGCAATAGCCATGTCAACGTTTAAGAATAGGTTAGATAAGGTGGTTGAAGGAAAGGGGAATGAAGAGAAATGGGAACAGAGTAGGCACAAAGGATTGGGACTATTGCTCATATGGGGATAAATACCAACATTGACTAGTTGTACTGAAGGGCCTGTTTCTGTGTTGTAATTTCTATGTAATTCTAAAAATGTCATTCTGTAGCCATAGGGGAGATTGAGCAGAATGGAATAATATTATAACGCACCATGTTTGTTACATAATTGAATTTGAAATATTGAGTTACATTAAGGAACTGTAAAGTTTTTAAGAAGTTGTGAATGAAAAATGCTCCCAACATTTCCACATATGTAAATGTAATGTAAAATACTGACCAAATCGTTATTTAAAGGATGCAATTTAAAAATATTACAATAAAATGCAGTTTAATACAATAATTACAAAGAGTTTAACTGTAGCTGATTTTGCACAATTAAAGGGACAAATGGAGCAAGGAGTCTAAATAACAAAATGAGTTAAGATTTCAGCTCTGATAACAATACATTCCAAAATCTTTACAATTCTGTGAACTAATGGAATCTGGCACATTAATCCATTACTTGCAATGGCAGGTGAACCTGGTTATTATCAAGTTGACAGTTATGGGACTTTGGGATTGTTCATCCTCTCATCAGGGTGAGACAGGGCTGTAACCCAGAAAATAATTTATGAAGACTTCAGTCTAAAATATAATCTACTTTGTCACTTAGTGCATTAGAATTAATCCATTCAGGAATCGCGAAATCTTCCTTACTGACAGCAGGTCCATTACCTACTGCTTTTCATATTATGATGCCTTTCATTGGACTCACTAGGTATTGCTGAATTATAGGGAACAACAACAACAACAACTTGTATTTATATAGCGCCAAGGCTCTGGGATCACAGAACCTCCTTCAAGGAATATTGAAGTCAGGTAACCAGGCTCCCTTTTTCTGTTTTATCTGATGAGCAATGGATAATACTTTTATGGGAGGCGGAGAAAATGTTTTAATACTAATGTCCTCTTGAAGTGTGGATCTATACTGCTTTAGTACAAAAATATGGTTTCAGCTTTTAAACCAAGTACAATTTTACTATGCAAAAATATCCACAAAATGCAGACCTGATTAAATGTGGAATTACATATTCGTATCTCTGGGTACGATCTCTGTGCAATTCAAAGTATCAATTCCCATATAAATGATTAGTGCTGTTCCAAAATGCACTCAGGAGTTCACATACATCATATTATCAGACCTCTTTTGGAAATGAGCAGAGATCAAAAACAGCCAGTCTTCTCGAGAGGCTATACAAGCTTTTTTATTAAAAAAAATATAAGAGTATGAAAGGAAAATATATTACATTAAAAGTACTTACTCAAGTTAAAAGCACTTAATGGAATTGTCTTTTACTATTCCATTACAACTAATGATAATGCAACATTTGGACAGTACAAAAAACCCAATACAGAATATTTCCTTTCAGTATCCATACCGGAGTTAGACGACACAATCTAAGTTTAAATTTTTGGGTAATTCAAGCTCATGAAGCTCGAACCCAGACCCAAATATTGGAGAAACCAATGCCAATATCGGTGGAAATCTAACTCTATGGCAGATCTTTCAGAAGATGAGGGTTTTCAAAGATATTTGATCTGAGCAAATAAAATTCAATTGCTGCCCAGATAGATCAAGCCAATCAAATTGTAAAAGAGACAAGCTTATTTGATTTTCCTGAGGCCAGGACCACACATCCTTATTCGAGAAACCTCACACTTTTTTTTATTGTAATTGAGAAGCAAACTGGCTAAACCAGGGCCATGTACAGTAAAACATGCCATGGAATCCCAGAGAAGTCTACCTATCTGTATCTCCTTTGTATGTCTTTCTCATCCATATCTACAATATGTAAAAAAAATCTTGCGTTTATGTGCACATCATGCCTGCATCACCTTGATTTCCTATCACATTTTTGTGTCAAGTTATCCCATTATAAATTCCTATGTCCACGTTAATAATGGAAATTGCCTCGTACCCTTTTCACAATTGTTGTGCAATTGAATAGCTCTAGATAAGGTTTCGAGCTGTTTCTCACAGCTTGAACACCATCTTTCATTTTCTATTTTATTTACAAGTGGGTTTTCCTATCAGGTAAATTAGTTTTAAAATTTAGACTTAAACTGCTAAACTTTGGATTTGTTTTGAGATTAAATATTAATAATAATATTCACTGTCACTTGCTCCTCCTGTACTATTTGCTGTGTCTCTAAACTCAACCCTGCTGATTCACCTTACCAGCAGCTCCACCCCAAAGCTGTTCAATTGATTTTGGAAGCCCCTTCTTGAGTGCTTTGGAGAGGATTATCTTAAATATATTTAATGATTGTTTTGAAGGTGGAGTTGAGGTAGAAGATCAGCCATGATCTTGTTAAATGGCAGAGCAGGCTAGAAGGGCCAAATGGCCTACTCTAGCTCCTATTTCTTATGTTCTTATGTTTTAAGTTAGCAGCCTGCTACTGGTCTCCACAGCTGTTCATTGGCCACTCCATGGCCCATTGTGAGAAATGTATTCGTAAGTCCGCAGCCTCTTTTTGGCCACTACAGGTCCCCACTTCTGATGGTCATCCATTGGGCGGCCTGTTCTTGGCCACAGCTCCTGCTGGTGCCTGTGAACTAAAGCCCGACAAGAATGCTGCTTTGTTTAGTTTCACTGGGAAGTAAATTTGACAAGGGGCACTGCTTAGGATGCTAACCCTCCATCTTTGTCCTGGAGTCTCCAGAAATCAAAGATCAATCTTCTGACTGCTGCAAGCAACCTGGGAGAAAAATCATTGCGGCATTGAAGAAGATAGTGACCTGAATTTTATGGTAGGAATAACGGTGAGTCTCTCAGTGCTCACCGTTATTATTCTGATAGCCTCGCCGTTATTATGGAGTAAATCAGATAGCACATGCGCAGTTAAATGCGGTAATCAGGTAGTTGCTGTCCAATTTTTCCTGCCCCTCCATAAGCTTGGCTACACCGATACCTCGCCAAGAGACTTGGCATTGAAACACATGAAGGACATGATGTTGTGGTACGTACCCACCAGATACCCACTAAACATGCCAGAAAAAGTTAGGGCTGGTGCATTCAAGTATAAGTTAATTTTTAACGCTGTGATAAATCTTAATTATTGCCAAAAAACCTCTCTGACACTAAAAACTGTGGAGTCTCATTCCTTCAGATTTCAATTATTGTTGGAGATTTAAAAAAAATTAAAATATTGTTTTTTTTACTTTTTCTTTGTCTCTTTCATCTCTCTCTCTTTTTTAATCTCATCTTTTTTTCCCTCTCTTTATTTTTCTTTCTGAACATTATTTTACATTGAATTAAATATTCTAACTTACACTACCTGGTTTAGACTCTGCGGGCCTCAGTAAAATTTTTCAATCTGATTGGCTGAAAAGACACGCTGTTGCTTTCCCTGTTCACAGACCCAAGATCCATTGTAAAGGATGCTGCACTGTTTTGACTGATAACCGCAAATCACAGTGTAAAAGCCCACAGAAATTCTGTGGACAAGTGCAAGTGTAATGAACGGTGAGCGCTGTTCATTTGCCACTGACTGTAAAATCCGAACCACATGTATATATTTTTTTCATTCTCTTTGAGCATTTTATTAGTTATAAAAATATTGGAGCTGGGGGAAAATGGCTTTGACTAGGTGGGGTGGTTTGAGGTGAGAGATCATGTGATGAAAGCTCAAGGACAACATCCTACCAGAGTTGGTAACCCAAGTCGCACTGCATGGTGGCTTACTCTTTTTCTTCTTCTCGCCCCCAACCCCCATTCCTCATTCCCTCCCTCTTGGTCTTATCTATTGCTCCTCCCTGTTGCCCATTCCTTCCACTCCCCTTCCCCTTTTAGATTTTGATCTGCCATCAACCCTGTTGGCAAAATTGAACCACTTCCCTGTGACTCTAAAGATGGTATGTAAATGCACCTTTTAAACTATGAGTATTAATTAAAAGTATGCTCACAGGTTTGCAGAGCTGTTGAGTTGGGAGTGGCTTAGCCAGTCATGTGATGTTTACAAGCCTCAATAAAACTCCAGCCAGTTGGGTTCGGGGGATCCACGGATAAGGCAGGTGGTTGTGAGCCCGGTGGATAAGCTGGTAATGTGTAGTGTGATTGTTAAACCTTTTGCTAATAAACCAACTAGTTCTTAATAGCAATGTGTTGCTATGAATTCTTAAGCAAAGAACCCATGAAGCAAATGCATTACAGCAACCAATCAATATTTCATTGCAGTACAGATACATTCCTTGTAGATAAGTTTGGAGATGTACGTAAGAGAGACGGGGTGTTCATGTGATAACTATATGAAGGTAGGAGCTGCAACTTGTTTTTGATGTTTGGTTTCAGAATACATCAGACTGGTATTTTAATAGATAACCTAAGGGAACGCTTCCTTTAGACAGCAGATGGATTTAGTATGTGAAAGATCTATTTTGATTTCACTTGATTAAATATAATTTTTGCATGCTGCGTTTACAGATTGAATTTTAAATGAAATGAAGTAGTCCAAGGAATTTTTTTAGTAAGTATGCCTTCAGCCATAATTAAGGCTTCAGTATACAGTTCTGAAGTTTTATATTAACTAATATGCAAATGTATTTCCAACTTCTTCTGTGCAGCATTTGTTTTTTATTTTGCTGTGGATCTTACACTTGCTATTTACTCTGCTGTTTGCTGGTTTGATTTGCAATCCCCGTGATCAACAAACCTGACGTACTGTTGTAACATATGAACTGGCTGATGCCAGTCTGTTCCTATCCCCAAGATAAACCACTTATCTTCCGTACAGAAATCTATTCAGGTCGACAGACAAGACCTGATGCCAGTGCTCCAACTGAGGCAAGTGTCTCCAGCTAGTAAAGAAAGCACACAAAAGGCAATGAAAGGATATAAAATTTATGAACCTACAAATAGATCATGAGGCCCCATGAAGTCTTCATCCATCCAGATATGGCTCAATCATGCACACCATTGTCTCACCCCCTAACGCAAAGAGATGAAAAATAAATGGAGTTTATTTTAAAATTGTATATTGCCTTGATGAGACTACATCTGGAGTATTGTATTTAATTTTGGCCCATCTACTTAAAAAAAGCATATCATGTTATGCTAGAAGGTTTAACAGGAGGCTGCAGTACTTCAAGGAATGAAGAAAAACCTCTCACAAAGGGAAAACTAAAGAAAGGCCTGTAAGAAGGTTTTACAATTATGATGGGGTTTGGTGAGTTGGAAGTCGACGCCTTTTTCTACCACATTATGGGCTAGAAATTGGTCATTTGGTGATGGCGGTTTTTGGGGGGCATTTTTCGTCCAAAATACCGTTTAAAAATATTGCTATTTTTTAAAGGGGTAAAATTGGCAACAGAATGCGCCCGATGTTAAAAATTGGCATTGCATGAGGATTCGCGGTGGAAACCATGGTCCTCGCCAACTTTAGCCCGAGGCATATTACCGCCAAAAATACAGGCCCTGGGAGGGGAGAAAACACAAAAAAAAATGATAAAAATAAAAAAAGATCAGGAAACATTCACTATACACTTAACTAATAAATCGCTGAAAAAGAATTTAAAAATAAAAACTTTAACTTACCTTTTTTGTAGGTCTTTATGCCTATCGCTGTTTCTGGGGCTTCAACGCGGGCTTTTCTTGGGCGTTTTTTTTTCCACCGAGTACAGGTTTGCTGATAGGGCAATTTTAAGTGGTCGCATTTTTTTTGGTGTTGCACGTCATCAATCCGCTTTTCAGCCATATTTCAAAACCACCGGCGCCCAACTTTGGCCAATTTAGGTGAGTACCTTTTACCAGTAAAAAAGGCGAAATATCACCGAAAAAACAGGTGCAAGGCTGATCAATTTCTAGCCCTTTCCAGAAGTGGACATAAACTCAAGGTAGGAAAAACTAAAATAAATAGGAAATTTGAACAGAATTGTGTTTGTAAGAATGTGTTCAATGTGGAACAGGTTGCCAATGAAGCTAGCTGCATGGAATATTTCCAACTTCTTCTGCCAATGGCAAGTTCTGGTTCAGTTTTTAAGTTTCATATGGAAATAATATTCAGAGGCATCGCATAGCAAAGGGGTAAATTGGTAGATAGCCTAGATGGATCAGTAGTTTACTCTTGCTTGAAAGATGTTATAATATAAGTGAGCAACAATGAGACTAGAGTCTGAGACTAGAGCCTATGACAAGAGAAGGACTTTAAATTCGAATACATCTGATTTTTGTTCACAATTTGTTCGATTTGATCATTTCAAAACAACACAGATTTCAGGTCCTATCATTGCTCATTTCTGCATAAGGACAACATTTGCCACACACTATATAATATACCTCCACTATATAGGCATCTTGTTTAGAAAAATAGATACAAATTTTGGCATTTTAAAAATCCAATCAAATTATTAAAATCTGAACAATTGATTGGGGTTTCACAGATGTGGAATCAAATCTCTGATATTCTTCTGATCAGATGTCAAATGTTCAACTACTTCAGATAGCAAGTGACTCTCAATTGATAATTCATAGTGCAGATTCAACAAAAGTCATTCCTACTGTGAGCTGTCATTTCATTTGAAAAATGTTTGAATCTCAAAATGGAGTCAGTTTGTAATGAAACCTTTTACCTTGTGAAGAAAGCAAGTTAACCCTTCTCTCTACACTGAGTTCCTCTGTTCTTAGTACATTGGAATATAGTTTATTTTCATTGAATATTCTCAGTCTAAATGTAATTATGGCATTGTATGCAGTCAAGTGAAATGATTTTAATATCAAGGACAGCAAATATAGTGATATTATCTGCAGCAAATGATATAACTCATCAATGCTTATGTTAAATTGGTCTAAATTTAAATTAGGATAAATTAATCAACTTGAAAATGGAGGCATTGGTCCTGTATTGCGTGGCCCTGATCCTGATCAAATTTCTCTCTTAAAATATTTATGGCTTTTTCAGTAATCTGTTCGCTGCTTTTAAACCAATGCAAATATAGAAAGATCAAAGATTGGTTGACTTTGAATTGTCAAAATGAAATTTGATGTATTTGGAAATAACTAGTCTAGCTTTAAGCCACCATTCATAGTGTAAATATGATGTACAGATATAAATATTGCTCTTTTTACTCCATTTCAAGTATGCAAATTCTCTTCTGTAGATTAGATATCTCATTAATATATACAACAGAACAGATGCAACCTCTTTACAACACAACATGACAGGCTTCCAAAGTAAATCATCACATAATGAATTATGGATGTGTCCATGTAAATATCCTACTGTACATGCATCACTAACCCTTGCCGATCGAGACTGCATCAGTACAGGGGAGTTGAATTGACAGAACATTTTCAAACAGGAAAATAAGGCAGAGGTATCCATATATAGGCATACAGGACTGTAGATTTTACACTCAGATGGGTTTGAGCTGTTGGGAGACATGGTTTAAATATTGATTGTGTATAAAAAAAAAACCTTTGTGTTAGTATGAACTAATTCAGAAACTATACTCCTTGCAAAGTGTAAATGTACAATTGATTCTTATTTAAATTATATTTTACTTTCTCTATAAAAAGTTGATATGTTGGGATACGGGTGGTACAGTAGATTATAACACAATCCCCTGTAGGACTTTGATTCAAATATAGCCTAAACTGATGTCAGACAACTGTAATTATCCTAAGCACAATTAGTTTCGGCTAGACTGACGTCTACTCTTTAATGTCATGAGACTACAGTGTAAAATTACCAATTGTTCAATGACTGGCACGACTTTTACAATCTCACTTGCCTCCCAAAGTAGGAGTGTACAATTGTCCTTAGAAACATTCACCTACCAAACAATGACTATTTCTTAGAATAAAGAAGTAAGTAGCATCAAGACAGAAACACTTCTTTGTTATAGGAGCTGTTTGTAATAGGAACTCCCTTTTCTCAGTGGCATTATAATTACTGAACCAAGGGAGACAAGTCAAGTTTGGAAAATCTGTCTAAGCTGCAATCCATTTTCAGCATCACATCTCTACTGGACAAAAATAAAATGACCATAATGCTTAATGGGCCATAGCCCACAATACAGTAGAGTGGCAAATTGGGCACAAGGAATGATCCGAGTGCCCGAAGATGGAAGCCTGAGGACTGCTAAGAATTTATCCTTAGGCCTCATCTACATATTTGGGATGAGTTGCTGATGGTTGTCATGCCTCCACAGGCAGTGTACCCACTGGAAGAATTATATTTTAGACCACTTGCCTCGCGAGTAGTAGCCCTCGGGTAACTCTTGGAAGTGGGGGTGGGGGGGAGGGGTGGGTGGAGGAGAGGTATAAAGGCAGTGGGAGGGGACCATTCGCAGTGACAGTAGCCATGAAGAGTACTGCGGAGCTGGGAGAAGCCATCCAGTTGCTCCCAGCTCCACATTAAAAGTAAAAAAAAATGTTTTGCTTACCTTGTCAGTAAAATTACTTGCTAGGCCATATAGGTGCCTGGAAAACCTGAGCGGAGCAGCCGCCATGCCTGCTTAGTTCAAGGTAGTCCAATTTGGCATAGGGATTCTTCATAGGCGTTAGGCCCCAAATTGACATACACAAGGTGCCTAATTCCTATTTAGGTGGCCACTTGGAACCCCTAAAAGAAATGGGCTCGACAAACTTAGTAGTGGGTCAGGCGCCCTCGTAGATTATACGCAGGCCTTGGCACTATTAACTTGGTCAGCATTGCACCCATTTTACACCCGGAAATAAAAGTAGGCTTGACAAGGCAGAGTGAGGGGGTGCGTGCTGCGCACAGCAGGATGTAGGTAAATGTGCAACTGTACTCACCTTTCCTGACCTGGTTAGGTCATTAAAGCGCTTCCCGCACTGAATCCAATCCTGTTGCTGGGGAAGAGTATCTCTCTCTCTCTCTCTCTGGCTCCTCACAGCCACCAGGAGTACATTAAGGCAGGCGACATTGAAGTGGGGTGTAGCCTTTGAGCATCCTGAATCCATTGTCATGCCTTGTCTTGTCTTGTTTCCAATTACAACTTCTCCAAATGCCACCTTTGGATTGGCCCTTTAAATACTGGAGTTGAGATTGCATCATGTGGGTCCTCATCATGCCCGCTGCCACACAATTGGTGCCAAATCCAGAAGTAAAATTATAATGAGCTGACTGCATTAAAATGCCACTGACAGACGCACCGAACTTACCACTGAGTTTCCCACGCACCTCCCCCCCCCACCTCCCATTCCCAATGCGCTTCCGAGTTAGTATTGGGGCCTATGTAGCAGGATTTGAAATAGATCTCAGTTTACAGGATGTCCGAGCCTTCTGTGTCTGCCAGGTAAAGATAAATGAAAGATTACTGTGTTCCACTATGCTGTAACCACGTGAAGCTTTACATTCTTAGCCTTACAATTGACTGAAAAGAGGCCTTTAAAAACAGTTTTCAGCTAATGAGAGCTCAGTTTTTTGAAAAATGTTACTCATTCAAAAATAAATGGTAAGAGCCAGAGAAGGAAGAAAACCAATTGAAAATAAATAAAAGTAACATTGATTTTTTTTTTAAAGTACTTCAAATAATGAATAGGGAGTGAATGATAATAGTGAGAGTGGGGCACCGGGCGGCTCAGAATTGATGAGGTTAACTTTAAGCAATTACTTTTATAGCTTTTGTTTCCTACTTAAGCAACAAAACTATTTCTGACAGTTGGACAGCATGATCACTATACCTTGGCTCAGTGGTAGCACTCTCGCCTCTGAGTCAGGAGGTTGTGAGTTGAAGCACCTCCAGAGACTTGAACACCTAGTCTCAGGTGCTGACTTTTGAATGCGATGTTAAACCAAGGCCCCATCTGCCCATGCTGGTGTACATAAAAGATGCCATGCCATGACTTGGAAGCTGGGACATTGAATAAATTTAAGCCAGAAATAGACAGTTTCTTAAACGATAAGTGGATAAGGGGTTATGTGGAGCGGGAGGGGAAGTGGAGCTGAGTCCATGATCAGATCAACCATGATCTTATTGAATGGCGGAGCAGGCTCGAGGGGCCATATGGCCTACTCCTGCTCCTATTCCTTATGTTCTTATTATTTTCAAAAGATCAGATGAGTTCTTCCGCTATCCCAGCTAACAGTTACACCTTAACTAACACTACTGGAAACAGGTTGTCTGGTCACTTGCTGTGTGCAGATTGGCTGCTGTGCTTCCTTATATTACAGCAGTGGCAACACTTCAAAATACTTCATTGGTTGCCAAGTGCTTTGGGACATCCTGAGTATATTAAAGACGCTAATTAATTCATGCGTTCTTATAGCAGTGTTGTTTGCTTCACTGTCACAGCATACAAATAAATCCTGACCAATTTAGATCGTTATTTTGTTGGAATTATGGGCAGTAAACATATAAAACATCTAATGTCCTTTGAAAGAAACTTGAATCTTCTGAAATTATGCAGCTATTTTCCCACTCTTATTTGTTGCACTCATGGCATCATTCAGTTCATACAATAGAAAGGATCTACACAACTTTGACAAATTTACGATATGTATGCATAATCTCCAAGCTTCAATTATTTATTAAAATTTTAAAGCATTGAGGATTTATTTTGAATTATTACAAGTGGGTTTAATACCAATCCATAATGATGAGGACTGCTTCTAAAATGCTTGTGACACTGCCTGAATTGTTGGGTTTCTTGTGGTCCAACCTCAACTGGAGTATTGTGTCCAATTCTGGGCACCACACTTTAGGAAGGGTGTGAAGGCCTTAGCGAGGGTGCAGAAAAGATGTAAGAGAATGATTCCAGGGATGAGGGACTTCAGTTACGTGAATAGACTTGAGAAGCTGGGGCTGTTCGCCTTAGAGCAGAGAAGGTTGAGAGGAGATTTGATGGACATGCCCAAAATCATGAGGGATCTAGACAGAGTAGATAGAGAGAAACTGTTCCCATTGACGGAAGGGTCGAGAACCAGAGGACACAGGTTTAAAATGATTGGCAGAAGAACCAAAGGCGACATGAGACAAAACCTTTTTACGCAGCGAGTGATCTGGAATGCACTGTCTGAGAGGGTGGAGGAGGCAAATTCAATCGTGGCTTTCAAAAGGAAATTGAAAAGGAAAGGCAATGGAGTGGGACTAGCTGAAGTGCTCTTGCAGAGAGCTGGCATGGGCTCGACGGGCCGAATGGCCTCCTTCTGTGTTGTAACCATTCTATGATTCAGACTTTTACTTTCAATATTCAACTTAGATCCCCAGTCACTAATGTTAAATGGATGCCAGTGTGCAATAGGCAATTTGGCAGTAAACATGAAGCTGAATCATATGTTCTGTCCACTGTATATCACCCCACACTGAATGCTTTGGCTTTTCTACTTGATGTTGATTGTACGACTGCAATTTAAAAAAAGAAAAATATTACATCAAATAGTTCAGTATGAATCTGCCCTGCAGTAACCTTGAGTAACTGAAACTTGGGCAATTCTATTCATTTCCTCACATGGATTCCACATACTGAGGGTTGCAGATTACAGTCTCGGGTCTCAATACATTCTATTGGTATCAATAGGCTTTCACGATTCAGCCGTTTTTCATTTTGCCTTTCTCTCTCTTTCGCATGGTGGAGTGTAGTTCTAGTGATGGCATTAGCCCTTCAGAACCTCACTGAAGCTGCCATTCTTAGCAGCATAACAACATTAGGAGCAGGTGTAGGCTGCTGAGTCCCTCGGGCCTGCTCCGCCATTCAGTTACATCATGGCTGATCTGCACCTCAACTCTGTTTGTCGGCTCACATGGTGCACGTTGCCTTGTCATTGGTCTGTTGGAGCCTGCAAACAGAATTTTTTATCTTGTCCTCCTCAAACCTTCAGCGACAGGGGCGGTCACAGGATGCTGATCAGAAGTGGGATCCCTGGCTGTTTATTGAATTTTGTTTGGTTGTTTTAGGTGATGCAGGAAGCCAATGGGAGTTAACACTAAAACTTAGAACTTTAAAAAAAAATTGTGTCATAGATTGATTTAAAATTTAACTTAATTTATGATGCTATGTTATCAATTGAGTGCTTCACCAAATTGTGTCCATATGAGCAATTATGGGGTCACCATCCTCAGTTACAGACATAAGTGATCAATATTTGGAAAGGACTGTTTTGGTCCTGGGTATTTGTGTTATAGACCTATAAAATCATTATAGAAGCATTGTTTCTGGATAAAGTACAAGTTGAATCTCCCTTATCCAGAACTCCCTTATCCAGAACTCCCTTATCCGGAACCACCCCTCATCCAGAACCATTCCCGGCCACCGGGTGGCGCATGCGCAGAACTCCGACATGAACAAATTGAAAAAATTTAAGTCCTTCCTCGGTGCTGACTCCCACAATCACTGGCCTGACCCCATGATCCACCGCTCACCGCCCCCCCCAGCCCCCATTATCTCTCTGCCACACTCCCAGCCCCAAGCCAGCCAGCCCCGATATCCACTTGCTCAGTAGTGTACCATCCAATTTAACATGACCACAACTCATCTGGAGAAATTCCTTATCCAGAACAGGCCATGTCCCGAGGGTTCCGGATAAGGGAAGTTCAACCTGTAGTTTGAAATACACAGAAGTACTATCGAAAAATAACCCATGCTTTTGCTGTCATAACTGCCAGCTTTTGGTCTATTACAGCTAAAAATAGACTGTCACAAGAAGTCCAACACTTCAATTATAATGAAAGATTGCCACAGATCAGTATCAGGCGACGAGTGGCATTTTGAAGTGCAATCAGTTTTTATAGTAAGATGAGCATGAAGCTTTGCAGTGACTGGGCATCTCAAAATGAACACTCCAGTGCTTTTGAGTTTACTTAAGTAGGTGACGTCCTTTTGCTTGCCTTACAAAAAAGGTAAAACTAGGAAGGCGATATTGTGACAGAGATAAATAAGGAGGAGGCTCTCTTCCAGCTGAACAATTAGAGTGAATTGGCATTGCAGTTACTATGGGCGAGGACCAGCTCCCTTTAATTTAAACAATCTGAGGACTATTGATCTTTAAAGTTTTCCTTACCCTCGCCCTCCCCAAAACAACTTTGAACATATCCCAACTATCCTCAGACTTACGAACTGAAATTGCCGTATGTGCTTATTACTATTCAATTGTTGCTTAAGTTCTGAGCATTTTATTGATACGTCTACTTTTATCATACTTACAGTAAGTAAGGGCTAGAATTTTCACTGGGATCGCCCAGTTACCGCCTAGTTACCGTCCGTTTTTGCCAAAAAGGCAAATTACTTCCTGTTTTACTCCCAATTATCACCGGCGGTAATTTCGGCCAACAATTACCGCCGGCGTTGCTCCACCCACGTTTCCCTCCCAAAAATCAAACAAAATTCCCCTGCAGCGCTAATTTCCAAAAAATTTTGTTTTTACTACCCGCTATCGCCCGTTATTGCTCTGGATCGGAAACGCCCATTTTTCAGGTACTTGCTTTGCTTTGTGCCAGCGTTATGCCATTTCGTTTTTTCTCTCTGTGTAGGGAAAAGGCTGCATTTTTAGTTTAACTTTCACTCACAATGTATATTGAATGAAGACAAGAAGAATCAAGAGCATTTGATCAGAAACAAACGATAATCAGTCCGCCCAGCAATCTGCAGGCCTCATAGAAAATATTGCAACTGAGGTTAAAATTTCTGGCTTCTTCAAATTGCTTTCTGTCTTCTGTTTTATTTTGCCATGCTTTCAAAGAAGTATTATTACCCTGAAATCTTACAGAAACCCTCACTTGCTTTTGCAGTGTTCCCAACTGTTGCCATGCACTCACAATTTGGAGAACATTAGTTTCTCGTTCAGTAAAATTCTATTGCTTCAAAATATTTCCCCCGAATTTTCAAGGTTCGGCTGACTTAATTTTATTCGATTACAAAATCTGCCCCAAATAAAGATGAGTTACTACCATGCACTCCCCTCCTCTCCCACCCCTGCCTCCCTCTTTCTGTTCGTAAAATGTCGAATCTTGCTGGAGTATGACCTACAGTAAACCGTCTACTGCCTCAGCCAAGAGGACATTCTCATGTGTAAGCCTCGATAGTCAGTGTTGACAGGCTATTTGAGCATTGGTGGATGGGGGGAGCTACTGGACACGAGTTGAAGCCTTGACAAGTTGTTAAATCACTGCAGATTTAACAAATGACAATCTGCAGATGATTACCAGAAAATACGACCGCTTATTGAAAGAAAGAAAGATTTTTTAACTTATTTGTCAGTTCCAGTGAAGGGGACACATCCAAAGCATAATAAACTATCTTTTCTCGTTGCAAACTTCCACGAACTATTGTGTTTTTCCCACATTTTCTGTTGTATTTTGCATTTCCCCCCCCCACCCCCCTACTGGTGGGTTGGTTCCTGATCGATGCATTAAAAACTTAAGATGTGGCAAACAGTAAAACCTAAATAGTACAGTTACCAGGGACACCGGCGATCACACATTTAAAGTTGTGTTTCCTAAAAGTTGTCATATGGGACATATTTTCCCCTAGGAAATGCCTATGTTTAGATTATATCTATGCAACAAGAAAATTTCAATTATAAAACAACTATGGGTCACTACAGTTAAGAGATTCAATTAGTTTGCAGGCAATGTATTTTTTAGTGATTTTCATTGATTTTGAGTGATTTCTGGAGTAGTTATTAAGGGATTTTGAATATATTGTGGATAATTGCTTTAAAACAAATGGGGCTTGTAGTTTCAATGCTAATATTGGTGACCCTTACTATGATTGTTATTCATAATTTCCCAGAAGTGAGTGAGACACAGTACAAGAATGGTATAGTTGAATAATTTTTTTAAATAGAAGTTGTAATTTCTATTAAACTTTAACAATGTAATAAAATAAAATAATTCTTCTGAATGAAGATTTTACAAAACAAATCATCATCAATAACAACAACAACAACAACAGCAAAACAACACTCAAACCACCCCTGCACCCTCCCACGATTCTACCTGTGGCCACCTTTCCCTGATCCTTGACCTTGACCCCTCCTCCTCCTCCCACTATCAATACCCCTGGCCCTGCCCACATCGGGACCAGTACGTCATGCAGCAGAGCACTTCGAGCGTGACTGCTGAGGGGGGGGGGTAACAATGGCAGTGCTGAGGACCCATCTTCAAAGTCTGAAGAAGCTAGTTCCTCCTGACGATCAGGTGCTGTCACCATTGGTGGTATGGCACCTTGGGGTGCAGTGCCATATCTCACGACTGTCAATTGCCGCATAGCATTGGCATTGTCGGTCTGGGTATTCTCCCTCACCAGCACAATCAGCTCCGCCATGTCCTCCGATTGATGTGCTGCTAAAGCCACGATGTTTGTGGACAACCCAGCAATGGCCTGAGGTGCTCTCGGCTCAATTCGATGCTTATCCTGGACAGTCCCATCATATCCAGATACGCAGCTGCCTGTCTTGCAGCATTCCAACCTTGCCGGATCAGCTGCCACAGATTCAGCATGGGGGTACGCTGTTGCATGCCGCTTGGTCCTGCTTCCTTGGAGTGAAAACCAGGAAAGTTGGATACCGACGAGGAACTGGTGGCCGCAGGTAGAAAGGAACCTTGAAGTGCCGCCATCCCTCCCTCCTCCTGCACCACCACCATGACAAAGTTTTGAGGAGTGTTCTCCTCCTGCTCTTGCATCACCATCTCTTCCATCTCTTCTACCGCCATCTCTTCATTCCTCATTCCCTCCAATGGCTCCTCTCTGGGGGGGGCAGGCGGCTCCAACTGTGCAACTGTAAAAACGTAACATTAATGGTTGGCGCGAGGGGAGGGGTCAGAGGTACAAGGAGAGCAATTCACTTTGCGCAGATTTATGTGGAGAACAAACCGAGAATCATTATATGAAACTATCATAAGCAAAGTAGATAGAAACTACACGACATAACAAAACTTGAGTCCCAAACAGTATGCTGCTTTCCAAGTGTCCGAACTAACAACATTTGATGCTCTCAGCATTACATTACATTGTACATTATATTGACATAACACTGAATTACATGACCACAGTACAGCCCAGGGATTATGCAGATTTACCCTCCGCAAGAACTGGTTCAGCACCAACACACGTGGCGGTGTGATCATACGTCCCGTCAGGGCTGCAGCACTTTCCTCTACGTCTGTTAATTGAAGAGTCTTCGGCAGACCTCCGCCCGTTTTGCCGAGCTCTGTCCTATTGCCGGCTAATTTTTTCTGCAAAGGTGACAAAAAATGTGTAAACTAATTTCACAGCTACTACTATGGAACACACACATATATACATACACATATACATATATAGGTAAACATTCCCAATTAACCGTCCCCAGTCCTTTTGTTAATGAGTGCACCATTTAAGTTCTGTTAGCACGCAAGTGTTGCATGATGAACACGTAAAAATGCAAAGGACTAACACAATGAGATCGATGATGGGAAATAAAAAATGTCACTGAGCTTTACAACATAATAAAACATGGCAGTACTTAAGAGTAATTAGTCAGTGCATGATAAAAGTTAGTACTTATTCTCGCCGATCCAACGATGTCATTCCAACGTTTGCGGCACTGGTTCGGCCCCCACATCACGAGCGCGATGGACGACACCGCCTCAGCGATCTTGCGCCATAACCTTTGATACACATTTGGTGCAGGTTTTCCTCGCCCACCCCGTGTTAGTTGATCCCAGCAGGCCTCCACTTCGTGGACCAATGATTCCTGGGCTTCTTTGGAGAAACAAACGGCCCTCCTCCTCCCTCCTACATCCCTCTCCACTTCCATAGCTTGTTTTTCCCATCTTATTTATACTGATTTGTAATAATTTTTATATTTAAATTTAAATAATAATTATTTTTTATTATTTTAATGTACTATTATAATAAAACTTATTATATTATCAATTAATACTCAATATAATCTTCAAATCCTTTTATAAACAGATCTTATTAAACAACTCGTCTCTCTCTCAAATCAACCCACCTCTACACTTTCAAAATGTCCAACACACTTTGTATTCTCTACTCACGCGCAGGGTCACCTTTGACCCCGAAATCGCGGGAGAATGCCCGGGAATGTGCAGAGAAGAAAAAAACACGCATTTACTAGGGGGGCTGCTTGCCTTTAGTAAGGCAAGCAGATCGCCGACTTTTAGGCCCTTCGCTACTGCCCGCTATCACTACACACCGCCACTGTTGAGACTCGACCGTTGAAAATCGCGGGAGCGCGCAACAGCGGTATTCCAGCGGTTCAAAGCTGCTGGAATACCGCTAAGAATCGAGCGGCAGCGATCCTGATGGAAATTCTTGCCCTATGAATTTTCTACATTTAATTAAAGCCAACTGTAATAGCTTCATGAACATGACTAAAATACTAACTAAATCAAATGCCAGCTTGGCTCAGTTGGTTTTACTCTTTTCTCTAAGTCAGAAGTTTGTGGGCTCAGCTACATCTGCCTATTCAGGTAGACTTAAACGATCCCATGGTACTATTTCAAAAGGATCAGAGAGTTCTTCTGGGGTAATTGCCAACATTCATCCCTTGAAATAGTTCATTGTATGTGAAGTGCTTTGAGACATTTCTCAGAGATACAGTAAGGCATTGTATAAATGCAAGGCTTTCTTAAATCAATTCTATCTACTTCCATTTTTGTACTTTTGTGGATTTAACAGGTTAGCTGTAAGTTACATTTGAAATGAAGTTTAACACCAGAGATATGAGGACAGATTGGATAGGCTGGGTTTGTTCTCATTGGAACAGAGGAGGCTGAGGGGAGACCTCATTGAGGTGTATAAAATGTTGAGGAGCCTGAATATAGTGGATAGCAAGGGCCTATTTCTCTTGGTAGAGGGGTCAATTATGAAGGGGCATAGTTTTAAGGTGGTTGGTGGAAGGTTTAGAGGGGATTTGAAGGGAGACTTCTTCACGCAGAGGGTTGTGGGGTTCTGGAACTCACTACCTGGAAGGGTGGTGGATGCAGAAACCCTCACCACATTTAAAAGGTACTTGGATGGGCACTTGAAGTGTAGTAACCTGCAGGGTTACGGACCTAGAGCTGGTAAGTGGGATTAGACTGGATAACCTCTTGTTGGCTGGAGCAGATATGATTGTAAGTACTGCAGGGAGTCGAATACGGCCAGGCTGACACACAAGACCTGATATTTCGTAGTGAGAATATCTAATCTTGAGATTGCACAATCTAGACACTGGGGGGGTGGGGGGGGGGGGCGCCTCCCGTTAGCGCCTCCAGGGGTTATCGGAGGTATTGCGCCAGTAGCACCATGGGCCATCGTAAACTGGCGATGACAACATGGCTGTGCGTAGCGACCCTTTCGCGCCCCGTGGCAACCCTTTTCTGCACCGCGGCGGAAATTGGGCAACGCCCCACGAGGCTGCCGCAAGCGGTGTCAGTGCCAGCCTCGCGGATCAGCAACAGTTTCGACCTCTGCTCGCATGACGTAATTTAAAAAGGGAGGTGTGCTGCACCGCGTGCCACCATTTTGTCGTTTTGGCCAACTCACCTGTTGGCCTGTCTTGGTGCTCCGTGGCATGGTCCGGACCGCCATCGTGCAGCCCGGCATTCCGCCTCGGTGCTGGGCTGCAGTCACGGCACCATGCCGCCCCGCAGAGTTCGCAGCATCCCTCCCCTTTAACAGAGGGGAGGGTTGTTGAAACGCATCAGGCTATGTGGAGAGGCCGCGTAATGCTGCCGATCCTGCCCGAGTAGCGCCCCTGATACCACCCCAACAGGAAGTGGAGCACGCGACATTGCGCTCCACTTCCTGTGAGGGGCGGTAACCCCAATTTCGCAGCCAGGCGGGTCTTCTGCGCCAGTCGCAGGAAGTCCCTCCAGACTGGGGTACCCTCTGGGTTCCCACAAATTGCTCAAAATTGTCTCTGAAAGCTTTTCTCCACATTTTTTCCATTTTGGACATTAGAAATTTCAGTTACTAAATGTTTTTTAATACCTTTGATACACTAAATTGTGTGTCGATATTTAATTCTTTAGTAGACATCCACGAATGAAGAAATATGACGAAGTTGTTTCCATTGATTTGTTATAAGCCTTCCGCATGTGGGCACTTCAGGGCATTGAATTCCATCACTTATTGTCCTAAACAAAACTCTGAAGTATGACAGATGCACTTAAAACTTTTACATAAAGTACATACAGATTGGAAATGATTTACTACCAGAAGAAGAGATAAACCAAATGGAGATTGCAGCTGGCTATTTTTGACCACTATCTGACGCAAGAAGAATTACCTTTCAACTTGTACACAAGGGAACCAGGATTTCCAGCTAACATTACACAGCCTCAAAAAAAACATTCTACAATATTCTATGGAACTGTAGAATTTTAATGGACAACACACATTAGAAAATATAAGGAGCGTGTCTTAGTGAAGAACATAAGAACATAAGAAATAGGAGCAGGAGTAGGCCATACGGTCCCTCGAGCCTGCTCCGCCATTTAATACAATCATGGCTGCTCCGATCATGGACTCAGGTCCACTTCCCTGCCCGCTACCCATAACCCTTTATTCCCTTATCGGTTAAGAAACTGTCTATCTCAGTCTTAAATTTATTCAATGACCCAGCTTCCACAGCTCTCTGAGGCAGCGAGTTCCACAGATTTACAACCCTCTGAGAGTCTTGTACGGAATGATGTCTTGTTTACGTGATACAGTGACTCCAGACATTTTTAATTTTGTGTTATTAATTCAGCTAGAAATGATTCAGTGTTCCATAAGAATGTTTTTTTTTGTTCCTTTCTGTTACAAGTTAAGTGCCACAATGAATCCCACCAATCAGGAGCATGTAGCTTTCACTCCCTGCCTATCCATGAGTTTGAAACGATGTATAAATATTATGCTAAAAATAAATGGGCTCACCCACTGATTGGGCCTAAGGAGAGGGGTTGTATCTGACCCCTGGATGTCCAGTTCTGTCCACATCTAACAATAAATGGATGTATTGCCATTCTCAAGTGAATCAGAAATTCTCATGCCAGACTAAAATAGGGGATGAAGGAATTTCACAGCAAATGCAATGAGCAAGTGTTTAGCAAGTTCATGTGAAATTATTATATTGTGTGAATATTAACATCTCATCATTACAGTCAATCTAAATGTGTTAAGTGATTGTGTACTAACAGTAACACAGTTTAATTTCAAAACTTTTATTATTTATAAGCTGGTCGATCTATCAGGAGAGCAGGAAAAATCCAACATGCTAAACAAGCTAGCTTGAGAGACGGGCAGTCCTAAGGCCGGATATGGTCTTCTGGGTCAAAGTTAAGTGCTATCAAACCACTTCTGATTTTGCTTAGATATTTAAACATGGAAGCAATTGTGTTCTATGACCCTAATGTTTATTTTTCCTGTTACTGAAGTGCATTAGCTTAACAATGGTATGTAAGGAAAAGATACAAAAACAATGGAATTATTGTCATATGCTTAACCCGAAATGAAACTCCATAGTCATGCTGGAGCCATAATATGCTCAGGTTTCCTGATAGTCTTACTAGCTTTTGTACGAGAATATGTTTTATCAAAGCAGTCATTGTTAATCAAAAGCAACTGATCGCAGTTACACTTAAATGACAGGACCCGCATTACAGGGCTATGAGGTAAACCGTGTCTGTGGTATGTCAAGGCACATTTACGTCAGTGCATGTCGGACTCTGTTACAGCCATCTCCAAGTGATCAAAAGGTATTATCACCAAGGTGCTGAAAGGACAATGGTTCATAAAATTCCTATAAAGATTAATAGAGAAAATATTTCACATTTTTCTATAAAAACATTTAGACACAGGTTCAGTTGTGAGATTCTGACCTCTTGCAGACAGGAATGTGGTGCTGAGAGATCTTGTGTATGTTGTGTTTAAACAACAGCTTTTTGTTAACCAAAAAAAGTTAATGGCCAGGGGCTATACAACTGTCAGACATGATGTGACTTGTTACAAATAAGATAGGTCTCTAACTGGTTCTATTATTGAGAAGTCTATATTAATCAACTTCAAGGCATTTCCAGGTGTGGGAATTGTGAGCTAAATGTATCTGAGTGATGTCAAGTCTGTTCAGAAATACAAAGAGCTACTGACTAAAGAGGATGTAATGTGAAGCAATACTAGACAGGTATCTGGTCTACGAATGAACTATTCGCAAACTGATGAATCGTTTTAATTCAACTCCAACCTAACTAAACCCAATGTCAGATTAGAATCTTAAATCATGGATACATAAAAACAAAGTTCGAGTGGCGACTCCCTATGGTTTACAATTTTGTCCTTTTGAATTGATGTGCAAACTTTAGACATAAGCATTTGGGTGTTGGGTCTGCTTTGAGCTTGTAAAATTTGGATGGTACAGTAATGGAAGACCAGCCTGTGATTTTGTTAGGATTAACAGTGCAACCTTTATTGCTAGATATGGATAGAACTGAGCATTCAGGATTCAGATACAACCCTTTCCCATAGTCCCAATCAGCGTAGCAGTTATAATGCTTATGAAATCTGGTGCATCCCCTTCTCAGTTTCCAAAGAAAAATGATCCCTACTACAACACTAGCTAGATGCCTAAGGATTCAATCTCCCACTTCACATGTGCACCCACCCGGGCAAGCAGACATGCCCCCGCGCCCCCCCCCCCCCAGCCCCACACACACAATCACACACATGTACATGTCTCTCTTCACATGCATAATCAAATAAGATTGCACCGTAAAGCAGAGATAAGTACTTGCCTTTGTTGCTGTTGTTCTAGCCAGACAGTAGGATTGTCAATGCTACTTTCAATATTGACCTTTTAATACATCCCTAATCTGATTTGCTCACTGCCACTGAGCATTCTTACAATAGCTTCAATTTATTGCCAATTAGGACCTACATCTCTTTCATTTTCTTTGCATTTAAGTAATAGTCGTTTCCTGGATTTTTGTCCCAATGTGAAGCACTCCGCATTTTTGTACATTGAATTTCATCCGCCACCTGTCTGTCCAATTCCCAAGTATATTCAAATCTTCCTCTCGCCTTTCTTGAACAGGTTTGCAGTCCACCGCCTTCATTTGCTTTGTATCATCTGCAAATTCAGCCACTGCACTTGTAACTCCCAGCTCTAGATTATTTATGAAGATACTAAAATAAAAAGGTCTGAAAACAAACTCCTGTGGGACCCTACTGGTAACATTTTCCCAGGCTCATGGTGGTCCCTGTACCACTATCACCACCTGTTCTACGACGACATGCAGGCCGTGATCCTTACCAACGGATTCATCACAGACCCAATCCACGTTGGGACCGGGGTCAAACAGAGCTGCATCATTGCCCCAACCCGCTTCTCAATCTTTCTCACCACCATGCTCCACCACACAGTCAACAAGCTCCCCGTTGAAGTGGAACCAAACTATAGAACCAATGGGAAACTGTTCAATCTGTGCTATCTCCAGGCCAGATCCAAGACCCCCCAACCTCTGTTGTCGAGCTACAGTACGGGGAAGATGCCTGCGTCTGCGCACATACAAAGGCTGCACTCCAGGACATAGTCGACGTATTTACTGAGGCGTACGAAAGCATGGGCCTTACGCTAAACATCCGTAAGACAAAGGTCCACCATCAGCCTGTCCTCACCGCACAGCACTGCTTCCCAGTCATCAAGATCCACGGCGCGGCCCTGGACACTGGACCACTTCCCATATCTCGGTAGCCTCCTATCAACAAGAGTAGGCATCGACAACGAGATCCAACACCGCCTCCAGTGCGCCAGTGCAGCCTTCGGCCGCCTGAGGAAAAGAATGTTTGAAGACCACGCCCTCAAAACTGCCACCAAGCTCATGGTCTACAGGGTTGTAGCAATACCTGCCCTCCTCTATGGCTCAGAGACATGGACCATGTACAGTAGACACCTCAAGTTGCTGGAGAAATATCACCAACGATGTCTCCGCAAGATCCTTCATATCCCCTGGGAGGACAGGCGCACTAACATCAGCTTCCTCATTCAGGCTAACATCCCCAGTATTGAAGCACTGACCACACTCCATCAGCTCCGCTGGGCAGGCCACATAGTTCGCATGCCAGACACGAGACTCCCAAAGCAAGTGCTCTATGCGGAGTTCCTTCATGGCAAACGAGCCAAAGGTGGGCAGCGGAAATGCTACAAGGACGCCCTCCAAGCCTCCCTGATAAAGTGCAACATCCCCACTGACACCTGGGAGTCCCTGGCCCAGGACAGCCCTAGGTGGAGGAAGTGCATCGAAGAGGGCGCTGAGCACCTCGAGTCTCAACACTGAGAGCATGCAGAAATCAAGCGCAGACAGCGGAAAGAGCGTGCGGCAAACCAGTCCCACCCACCCCTCCCCTCAACGACTAACTGTCCCACCTGTGACAGAGTCTGTGGCTCTCGTATTGGACTATTCAGCCACCAAAGAACTCACTTCAGGAGTGGAAGCAAATCTTCCTCAATTCTGAGGGACTGCCTATGATGATGACCCGCTGGGTTCTATCAGTCATTCAGTTATACATCCACTGTAAAATATTTACATTGATTCCCATTTTCTTTATTTTCAGTAGTGGACTTTCCAGAGCAACTGTATCAAAGACCTTACTGAAATCCCGGTATGTTAAAACCACTGTCTTATCTGTATCAAGCTTCTTTGTCACACCCTCAAAGAAAATCAGTAAGTTAGATTGGCAAGATCTCCTATTCATAAATCCATATTGGCTATTTTTTATGATTTTATTTCTATTCAGATGCTCCATGCTTGTGCCCTCCTCTGCAACCAGGCTGTGTTGATCTCCTAGAGAGGTCTCTTCTAGCCATGGGAAGGGAACAGGACTTCCCTGCATGCTTGGACTCTCTCTGGTTCTTGCACATCCCCAACTTTCATTGGTCTACCATTGCCAGCCATGCCATTAGCTGCCTAGGCACTAAGCTCTGGAATTCCCTCGCTAAATCTCTCTGCCTTGCTGCCTCTCTCACCTCCTGAAAGTGCGAGCTGATAATGACAATGAGAGAACTGGGCATCTGGGACTTGAGTGAACAGGGCAAGCAACTGCATATCTCCTTAACCAATTAGATTGAAGGATTGGGAAATAAA
Source organism: Pristiophorus japonicus (assembly GCF_044704955.1). Taxonomy (NCBI): domain Eukaryota; kingdom Metazoa; phylum Chordata; class Chondrichthyes; family Pristiophoridae; genus Pristiophorus; species Pristiophorus japonicus. Next base: position 101,310,063 of record NC_091993.1, read on the forward strand.
CAGTGCAAGCACTGAGAAGGATGAGAACTTTAAAATTGAGGCATTGCTTAACTAGGAGCCAATATAGATCAGCGAGCACAGGGGTGATGGGTGAGTGGGACTTGTGCGAGTTAGGATACAGGCAGTCGAATTTTGGATCACCTCTATTTATGTAAAGTAGAATGTGGGAGGCCAGCCAGAAAGGAATGAAACTCCAGATGTGTAGTTGATAATTTTCAGTGCCAGAGAGGTTGATTGGCAGTAATTAACACATCACGTCATCAAAAGAGGAATTAGACTTGAAATTACAAGACTTATCTTTCTGTGGCGAGTTTAGTTTGTATCTACCGCGCAAATACAGCAACTTCACGGCATTCAATGCATGTCAATGGTGAGGCAGACAGCGAGATGCTGTTTTTGTGAAGCTAACAACAGAGCGGCGCAACTTGGACAGCAAGTTTTGAAAATCCATGTTTAACCGTGTATCTGCCCCTCGCCTGAAGTTGCTGCACCATTTCCGCATAAATAACGGCGAACGCCATTAGCCCCACGGTTATTTTGACAGTAAAATCTGGGCCATAGTTTCCGATGCGTTTCTGTTTAGTTCAATTACACCCGTGTATAAAACTCTGTGTGCTTGAGTTGATCATTTTAATTGGGCACTAATTGTCATATCTGATGAGTGGGATTTCATTTGTGATGACTAAGTTATTTAAGCTTTGGTTTGCGCAACCAAAGGAATGATTTTCAGAAGGCCGTCAAAGTTGACTGAGAGTTTCAAAGTGAGAGTAAGAAGGTTAAATGTTTCAACAACAACAACTTGTATTTATATAGCGCCTTTAACGTCGTGAAATGTCCCAAGGCACTTCATGGACAAAAAATTTGACACCAAGTTACATAAGGAGAAATGAGGGCAGGCGACCAAAAGCTTGGTCAAAGAGGTAGGTTTTAACAACAACAACTTGCATTTATATAGCGCCTTTAACATAGTGAAACATCCCATCGTACTTCATCAAATAGAAGTCAAGTCTACAAAATGTATCACAATTCTTAGTCTAAAATGTGATGTTTTTGAGTACATAGACAGTGAAGGTGTATGGCAGTATACAATTATAATATATGCAAGATCATCTAATGCTAGGAAGAAGAGAAAATGATTGAAGAAAGAAGACAATGATGACGGATAATGACTCCCTCTTGGGCATTCCCAGAGGTGAAACCCAAGCATCCCAGAAAAAAAAACTCTCCAATGCCACACAAGCCAACCTACTACAAAGGAGAAGTTGTCTATCTTATGCTCATGTCACAGAGGTGGATCATAACACTTGAACTTACCAGTAACGCTTTGTAAACCTATCCACACTAAGCTTTTCTGTGATAGTGGTCAATGAATGTACTGCTATTAAACAAAATCCAGCTGATGCTGCAATATTATACTACACTTACTTAACTTACTGTTAGGCCTATGGTGATTTAGGTTCTTCTGATGGATATTAAATTTTCAAATACTGTAATCCTGCCTACTTACCCTTGTGGTATTGTTCATTAATACATTACTATTAATGTATTTCTGTATCTGACTTCCCGATTGACTCTGGCAAGTAGGGGTTAAGCTACACTCTACTCAGATGGTCCTGCTGTGATTGATTTGGCTTGGTTAACTATCAGAATCATTTGTACAGACGTGTGGGGCTGTCCAAAGTCAAACAATTTTAAGCATCATATATAAAACCCGAGACATGAATGGTAGATTCCAATCCAATTTTCTGATGTGTACAGGTTGGGAAAGGGGGAACATTTGTCTGATACTCTTTTTTTTAAACGAACTCCAGGGCAATTAGGGCGGGGCATGAATGCTGGCCTTGCCAACAATGCCCACATCCTGTGAATTAATAAATAAAAAAAGTCACATATTGGACGTTTTGATGCAGGATTTAGCATTGATTTCCTCTACAAGTTACAACTTGGTCCAACTTTGTTCAAACAAATAAAGCAAAACGTTACTCTTGCTCAATCTGCACATTTCCTTTAAAAAGGAACTCTTTGTTAACTTAAATGTAAAGTACAAATGTTTTAAATATTAGACTTTTTCAATATTCCTGGACATGAATCTTATTCCAAGCTGTTGGCTATTAATTGGAGACATATTTGTTGGGTGCCAGGCCGCTGGCCCGGCCAAAACCCTCCCTGGTGTCCCAGTGGACCGAAGTTTAAACATCGTGCAGGAGTGGAGAGCCAAGGTGACGCAGCACCATGATGACATCATCAGTGCTATGCTGATGACAAACAGCGGCGGTCTCTGCACCCATCCCCAACTTCTGCCCCTCTAGTGTGCTCACTGCCACACTACTGTCCCCGTTATGACCGACTTCCGGTCCGCTAGAAAAAAAAAGCCAAAGAGCGCAATTTCGCTCAAGGCCACCTCAACCACCGCGGTGGTAAAAACAGTAGAAATCGGGTGCGTGCGCCCCGTTTCGGGCGGAAGGCAATTTCGGCTCCAAAAAGTTTTGTTTGCAACTAAACTGAAAGTCCTTTATTCAAAAGCAAACGCATTATTACACCAAAGATTACAAATGTAAAATTATACATAGCACTTGTTGAAGAGTTGGTATTTATTTTACTGCTCCTTAAAATGTAAAGACAGCTCCAAATGTAAACAAGATCTAAAATGTGAACATGGAGTAAAATATTTGACTTTTGAGGCAGGTAGTAGTATTTGGAGTTATGTGATTATTAGTTGTTCCATTGCTGAACAAAACAATCACCAGGTAGCTCCTCCGAAATGTAGATATACTTTCAGATTTGTTTTCCATGGACTATTGCCCTATTTCAAGGTTTGTTAAGGTTATTAAATGCAATTCAAATTAAAGATGAAAGGAAATAATCATTATATTACTGCAACATATTGTCATTCCAAGTGTTATCTGGACTGCAGCTATGAACTTTGCTTTTTTTTAATGTGGAATAGTTCAAAGCAATTGCAGTTCAGAATCAGTTGGCTCAGTGTACTAAAAATAGGGCTGAGCATTCAGGTTTCTTCCTGGTTCGTACTTCAGCTTCAACGACCCTGAATTGTAAAGATGTGTGAAGCTCGAAGTACAACACCTAGTAAAATGGAAAGTTTACAGACAGTAGAATTGTTCTTGCATAGTAGGACATCACTGTTGCTTCCATTTGCACTGAAACTCTTTAGACTACAAGGAAATACTTCAGTTGCTGCGTTGGGTTTGCATCACTGATCTTTGATGGTATTGGGTGGTAGTTATGAGTTCAGTCTCTTGAGAGACACGTCAGTTGCTTGGTAGTGTAATCATGATGCCATTCCTCTCAAATTTGTTCTATCTCATATTCTCCCTCTCACTTCCACTAAACTGTCGGACTTATTTCCTCTAACGCTTTCCTGTGATTGAAATTCTCGTCATACCGGCTTTCTGTCATAATTACGCTCCCTGTTCATTTTACCTACCACTGACTTGAGTCCTTTAAGCCCAGTCTCCAAACTAGGTGGTGATGTTACTTACTTATCTCTGAGCAGTCTTTTAATCCTGTGGCCTGATGCTGCCTGTCTATTCCCTGTTGCCACCTCTCATGTCTGCCATTCATAAGCCAACACTGCCTGCTATTCGCCTTTCTCTGTTTAACCAGGCCCCATCCAGCGACAAAGGCTGGATTTTCACGGTTGTTTGCGACCGGGTGTTCGGCTTGTTTTGACCTTCCGTGGCGAAAATTGAGGCGCTCAGCTGTTTTTCGCCCGGTCGCGATCCTCGACTCGGTTTTTTGTGGTGGCGCTTAGAAGCACTGCCGGAGAGAGCTGCGCCGCATGTGTGACGACTCGCATTGTGACACCGTCCGAGTTTCGAGACCCACCCGACCCGTACGCCACACCCCGATGACCGCCAGGGAAAACACGGCGGTCCAGCCCTGCCGGCGGCGGTAAGTTGGATAAACTGAAAAAAAGGTAAGTTAACGTTCTTACTTTTTTATTTTTTTGCATCGATTTGTGAGGTAAGGGTGTTGGCAATGTGTATTGAATGGGTTTTTTCCCCTCCTAAGGCCTCTCTCTGAGCGCTCCTGGCCCCGCACTAAAGTTGGCGAGGATCCCGTTTTTGCATCGCGAAAATAGCGCACGCCTCCCTTTGCGCTGCGCCCCTAGTGCAGGCCCCAAAGGCCAAAAGTTAACCAATTAATCGGTAACGTTAATTGGGCGGTAATTGGCGAAAACAGGTAAGGCGAAAATCCTGCCCCATGTTTCCATTCATTGCCATTCTTGAAGTGCTGTTTTACTGCTTTTAAAGTCAATACATTAAACCATGCTTTTGGCATTGTGGGAAGGGTGTCAAAAGTCAGGTAATAGTTTGGAAAGCAGAAAATGGTGGAGGGATTGTTAAATCTGTATTATTAAAAGTAAATACTACGCTGAGTATTTTAAATAATAGTTTCCCTCACTGTGGCCGCACTCCCAATCCTTGAGAATACGTTCCTCCTTCTTGCTCCCTCCTCCATGACAAGTGCCTGTGCCGTTCCCCCGCTGACAACGAGCCCCGCCCCAGAGAAAACTAGCAAGTTGTTGTCAGTCCTTTCTTGTGTTTCCACACCATCATTCCAGTACCGCCACACCTCTAGGTCACCATCACATGCCCAAAACAATTGGCCCTCAAATGTTGCCATGTCCCCTACCCCACTTTTCCCCTACCCTTGCACCACCACAACTCAATATTTCTACAGCCCATTGCCCTATAATATCCACTCACAGTCCCCCGCCAGCTCAGCATGACTACTACACAGTTATGAGCTATGTCCCATTTACCTGCACCTTCCTTACCATCTATCCTAGCCTTTAGAAAAAAAAGTGAGACCAAATTAACTAGATCATTTTACTATCTTTTAATAGTACCTGTAATCAAGACCACTGATTAACAGTTTCATATAATGTACTAAAATACATAATCATAGATTTGAGCATAAAATTAAAAGTTATAACAATACTCTGAAATAACGTCATAATTTGATTAATTTGATTACCGTGAATCAGTAGTTCTGATATATTTTACCTTACCCAGCATAAAACAGTGCACGTTCTGACTCCCAATGAACAATTCCACAGGAGGACCACATATAATATTTTTCTATATAATATAAATAAAGCAAAGAAATCCGGCAGCTCCTCTGGGTGGTAGAAAGATGTGTATCACCCTTACCATATATACCTTTATAACAACATTTAATGCAGGGTATATACAAATCAGTATGTGTCACAGTACTTTCTGCTATACCTTGGTAATTCTGGATTGGTAGAATGTGACTGAGTTTTTAGCACTTTCATAGAATTACATAGAATTATTTAGAACACACAGCACAGAAACAGGCCATTCGGCCCAACCAGTCCATGCCGACGTTTATGCGCCACTTGAGCCTCCTCCCGTCTTTCCTGATCTAACTCTAACCGTATAACCCTCTCTTCCCTTCTCCCTCATATGCTTATCTCACCTCCTCTTAAATGCATCTATACTATTCACTTCTATCACTCCTTGTGGTAGTGAGTTCCACATTCTCACCACTCTCTGGTTAAAGAAGTTTCTTCTGAATTCCCTATTTGATTTCTTGGTGACTATCTTATAATGATGGCCTCCAGTTTTGCACTTCCCCACAAGTGTAAATACTCTCTCTGTATCAACTCTATCAAAATCTTTCATGATTTTAAAGATGTCTATTTGGTCACCCCTTAGCCTACTCTTTAAAAAAAAACAAGAGACCCAGCCTGTTCATCCTTTCCTGATAGGTTATACCTATCTTCTCTACACCCTCTCCAGTGCCTCTATATCCTTTTTATAATATGACAACCAGAATTGCATGCAGTGCTCCAAATGTGGTCTTACCAAGGTTCAATACAAGTTTTGGGTAACTTCACTACTTTTCAATTCTATCCCTCTAGAACTAAACCCTAGTGCTTGGTTTGCTTTTGTTATGGCCCTGTTAACCTGTGTCACTACCTTTAGTGACTTGTATATTTGTACTCCCACATGCCTTTGTTTCTCTACCCCATTTAGATCCTTAATTTCCAAGTAATATTCAAACTCCCTAATTTTCTTACCAGAATGTAATACCTCACACTTATCTGTGTTGAAATTAATTTGCAATTATATGTCTATTCTGTAGGTTTATTAATGTCTTCTTGTAATTTGTTACAGTCGTCCTCAATATTGACCCCCCCCCCCATCCAAATTTGGTGTCATGTGCAAATTTAGAAATTGTATTTTTCATTCCAAAGTCTGAATCGTTAACATAAATGTAATTTTAATCTTACTGAAGACCTGATATGATGGTTCTCTGTGAACATTAAAAAAAAGGTCTAAATCGTTAATATAAATTATGAACAAGTGGTCCCCACTTTCCACCTTCTACCACTCTGAATCTTTATCCCTACTCTCTATTTTCTGTTTTGAAGACAGCTAGCTTCAAGCCGCTTGTGGGTTCAATCTCCACTTTAGCACATAGCTTATTGAGGGAGTGCTGCACTGTCAGAGGCGTTCCTTTTCTGATCAGCAGGTGACTATTCTGGATTACCTGGGAATGAATCGGAAAATTGGGTGGGTTGAAGCACACACCTTTAATGGAATTCACCTGATATTCCTTCCAATAATTGAAGTAGAAGGAAAATCTGTCAGGTTGCTTTTAAAGGCGTGCGTTCCAACTCACCCATATTTACTGTGCCTAGGCCGAACAGGCACTGTGAAAAGAAGGGCAGGGAGATTCCCCTCAATCAACACCACCGAAAACTGATTAACTGGCCATTTATCCAAGTACTGTGTGTGATGAAAAGTCGTCGACCTGAAACGTTAACTCTGTTTCTCTCCCCACAGATGCTGCCTGACCTGTTGAGTATTACCAGCATTTTCTGTTTTTGTTACTGTTTGTGAGACGTTGCTGTATGCAAAATGATCTGCCATATTCACCAACCTTGTAACAAAAATAATTGATTGTATGTCAAGTGCTTTGGGATCTCCTGCGGGGCATAATGAGATATTGTACAAACTCATTCATGGAGAGCATTTCATTGGGCTATTCTTAGAATTGTCCAGCAAATTGGAGTTTAATGGGTTTAAAGCAGCTTTAGAATCTATCAGCTTATGAGCTTCTTTTGGAGATTGTGTGGCACTCCAGCTAATGCAGTGAACAATGGAACGACGGCTGCCAGTATTGGATTACATGGCCAGTACCCCTATGACTATGAAATTACAAAATAAGGTGGTTCTGATTAGGAAGCCAGTTATTGGATAAGTGTATTTATTTTGTGTATAAGGAATGTATCAGGATGCTATTATACTGCCTTATTGTAGTTTTGTAACAGTCTAGAACCTGTTCTGTAATTTAACTATCGTTACCAGGAATTAATTATTTAGTTAGTTAATCACAGTATCAGATTGCATTGAAAAAAATATGAAATTCTTTATTTGATACCATGAACTGATTTATTACCTTAGACTGCAAAACTATGTATGTTGCTTACTGACTTCCCTCCCCAGATGCGGTCCATTCTATTAATCATAGCATTGAATAACAAAGTGCAAACAATGGTATTATTGATCATCTATACCTTTTAGAACATAAGCAGTTAATATTTTCAGAAATAACTAGGTCAATAAAATGCCCGTCAATAGTTCAGGAAGTATACTTGAGAGCATCTCTTTGTTGCTCTAAACCCATGCTTTTCAAGTACAGTAGGTGCTGACCACAAGTTAATAAATAATATCTGCAGTTTTATTCTTGGCACATATTGTTTCCAAATGTGGGAAAGCAAAATCCAAAAAAATATTTTCTCAGCATAATAATCTGCCCGAATCTGGTCATTTTCCAAGTGTGCTCATCTAGGACTGTAATCAGAAAATGTCAGCTATTAGTGAGAATACGTCTCAGAATATTTACACATTTCATTAATTTCTGCTCACAATCTCCACTGTTCTTCAATGTACATGATCAAGTATTGATACCAGTCCCTAATGTGAATGCAACTATCTGTGAAGATTATCTATAGTAACTGATCGTTTGTGTCAGACAATTAACCTTTTGTGGAGACAAAAGCAGTGAAAATGCTCAAAATGCAATTGAATGTTAGGATGGGAATGTTAACATACCAGAAGGTTGAGCTTAAATGCACCAAATGCCCTTACTTCACCCATGACCTTTATTTTCTAATGATTGTCAAAGACAAGGATCTGAGGAATGTTTACAGGGGTGAGTTGTTCTTCTTGATCTGTTGGAACGCTACATGAATCAATGGTCAATTTGTGCCTACTTCAGATATTTATCAGCCATCCAAAATTATTAATCAAAGTTGTAGTTTATTCATCCAATATGGCATTATTTTCTCCCCAGACTGCAGTGCTATTTGCACAATGTCAGGCTATCATTGTTCCTCGGTGTATGTGTCCCAAAACACAGTTACCCATGGTATGGGGCGCAGAAGCACACTATATAGGGGGTAATTTTAACTTAACCCATTTAGCGGGAAACTGATGGGATCAGATTGGCCACCCGTTCCATACCCTACACAATTTTACTTTCTATGTAAAATAAAATCAGACTGTATGTAATATGATCTGACTCAGTTTCATGCCGAGCAAATAAAGATAAAATGATCCTCTATGATTGTATACATCTAAAAGCTGAAGTTTTACTGTGGTACAGAACATAATGTGTATGGTATGCATCAGTTTTACTGCCCAATGCATGCTCTTACTGTGTCTAATTGAAACATATTTCAGGAAGCTACAACGTTGTTGGGCAAATAATAACAGTTGTCAAGGCTATATTGGATTAAAAAAATATATATTGATAAATAGCATTGTAGAATGTGAGTTTAAACATGATATTAAGTAAAACATGATTTAAGTGTGCACTGTGCCCTGAACACTTTCCTATAAATGAATGTCTACAGTGTTCTGGCCATTCATTGAAGCTATATCACTCCTCAAATGATTTACTTCTTAACTTCAGGTCCATTTTATCAATTCAGAATGAGACCATCAATGATTCTTCAGAATCCATCTTATTTACACCAGTAAATGATCAACTTTGTAACATTGAATCAATATAGAGATGTGATTTTCAAATTTGTATCTGATTTCAAATGGCTAAACTCATATTATGGAATCATAGAATGGTTACAGCATAGAAGAAGGCCATTCAGCCCGTCGAGCCCATGCCGGCTCTCTGCAAGACGACCTCATCCTGTCCCACTCCCCCACCCTTTCCCCATAGCCCTACAATTTTTTTTCTTTCGGATACTTATCCAACTCCCTTTTAAATGACATGATTGAGTCTGCCTCCACCATCCTTTCAGGCAGTGGATTCCAAATCCTAACCGCTCGCTGCGTAAAAAAGTATTTTCTTATGCTGCCTTTGGTTCTTTTGCCAATCACCTTAAATCTATGTCCTCTGGTTCTTGACCCTTCTGCCAATGGGTACAGTCTCTCTCAATATCTGCTCTGTCCAGACCCGTCAAGATTTGAACATCTCTATCAAATGTCCTCTCAATCTTCTCTGTTCTAAAGAGAACAACCCCAGCCTCTCCAGACTGTCCACGTAACTGAAATCCCTCATCCCTGGAATCATTCTTATAAATATTTTCTGCACCCCGTCTAAGGCCTTCATATCCTTCCTAAAGTGTGGTGTCCAGAATTGGACACAGTAGTCCAGTTGAGGCCGAACCAGTATTTTATACAGGGGTTCATTATAATATCCACGCTTTTGTACTCTATACCTTTATTCATGAAGCCCTGGATCCCATAAGCATTTTTAATTGCTTTCTCAACCTGCCTTGTCACCTTCAATGAGGACATGTACTCCTAGGTCTCTCTATCCATACACCCACTTTAGGATTGTACCATTTTGTTTATATTTCCACTCCTCATTCTTTCTACTAAAATGTATCACTTTGCACTTCTCTGCGTTAAATTTCATCTGCCACGTGTCCGCCCATTTGACCAGCCTGTCTATATCCTCTTGACTATCTTCCTCACTATTCACTATACTTCCAAGTTTTGTCATCTGCAAATTTTGAAATTGTGCCCTGTACACCCACATCCAAGTCATTAATATATATCAAGAAAAGCAGTGGTCCTGGTACCGACCCCTGGGGAACACCTTCCTCCAGTCTGGAAAACAACCATTCACCACTACTCTCTGTTTCCTGTCACTTAGCCAATTTCATATACATGCTGCCACTGCCCCTTTTATTCCATGGGCTTTAACTTTGCTGGCAAGCCTATTATGTGGCACTTTGTCGAACGCCTTTTGGAAATCCATGTATACCTCGTCAACTGCATTGCCCTCATCAACCTTCTCTGTTACCTCATCAAAAAACTCGATTAAGTTGGTTAAACATGATTTGCCTTTAGCAAATCCGTGACTTTCCTTAATTAATCCATACTTGTCCAAGTGATTGTTAATTTGTCCCTGATTATTATTCATAAAAGCTTTCCCACGACAAAGTAGTATCTTTGGTTCTAATTGTTATGTACTGTCCAGGTACATTAAATGTATGGTTACAATGGTGCGCCACAGAGGGCGCTGTGGTGGGAGACCTGAAAGTACCTGCAAGACAGAGTGTAAAAGGCTGCCTACCACACCTGAGAGGACTCTGGAGTTACACAATAAAGGACTAAGGTCACAGCAGTTACTACAACACCAGACTGTGTGGAGTCAGTGATTTGAGTGCTACATACATCACACTAATAGAAATGTTTGAACTGCTCACACTGTTGGCACCAAAGGATTCTTTCATCAGAAGACAATAGTTGATACCATAAATTCTAGAGTTGTCAACGGTATAAGTATTTAATTGTTTTCCATAAAGTAGAACATTCTGAGGTATTTCTTATCTTTGCACCAAAAATTGCATGATTTACTTATTTGGCTACATGTCAGAACGTGATAAATTCTAGAAACTATTTTGTGGCGCAAACGGTGCAACGCATGACATCCAAAGCTATGAGCATGTTATGTTGACCAATGCGTTACTTTGGGGGCTAAATTGGATAGCCCTCAAAAACAGGCGTGGGGATCATGATGCATGATTAAAAAGTGCCTGTTGATTGAAATGCAAGCAGGACGCCAACTTCATGCTTCCTGCTCATTATAATGATTTCTGCCATGCAGCCAGCACTGTTCATTGGCGTCAGTAGCGGGCCCAAAGTTGTAACTTCCTAGCACCACTTAAAGCAAGCCTGCACCTTTTAAAGGGGAGTTCAATTGTGCAAGGAACAGGTTCTGGGAATTGTGCAGGAAGTGAATCTGTCCTGGGAAGCCATGAGGAATGACACAACATGGGAGAGTTTTTGGATGCTTCACTGAAGGTCTTGGTGGAGGAGAGATGTCCTGTATCAGCACATGGTCAAAAGGCAATGGGATTCGTTGGCTGTGGAGGTCAATGCCAGGAGTCAAGTGCCGAGAACCTGGATGCAGTGCCGCAAGAAGTGCAATAACCTCACATGAGTGGTCAAGGTCAGTGAATACATCTTCAAATGCAATATCCTGCTAACTGCACCACTAGCCTCAGCCACTGTTCAAATCACCACACCCCCATCACCCACCTGCCAACAATCTCTATCAATCAGGACTCATACCTAACGTTTATAGGCTTAACCTTACTCTGACACACCGAGCACTGCTGCAAGACTTACACCCACATCTCACAGCTTGCTCACACTGCCAGCTGGTCAACCAAGACAGTCACATCACCCAAACAGATTGCACCACACTCACTGACATACTTTCCTCTCTCTTGCAGGACAAGATGACACACAACCGCAGGTAGCGGAATTAACCAGAGGAGGATAGGCACGCCTGCATGTCCTAACCTCCACGGAGGAGACGGTGCTGGCCATTATTGGAACGACCGTTGCTGAGGCTGTTTCCAGTGGCGGCGCTGAAATCATCAAAGATATCCCAGACTCTTTTCACTGAGTGCTTAGTGGTGCAACCATCTATGCATGGAGTGGGGTTCTGGCTTCTATGGTGCCATTTTTCCCATGCTGCTAGTCCCAGAACAGGACTGAGCGTACACCCTGATCCTCCACTCCACATTACTGCCTCTGTCTCTCGTTACTGGGGCTTAGGTAATATTCTCAGATTCCCATTAGTACATTCACTAACAGTAGTGGTGCTATAACTCCTGAAACCATGGCTGCTTCTGCCACTAGGACTATTTTCCACAGTTACCATTGGTAATCATGGTTGCGAGGTGAATATTCTGTGCCTTTCGCAAAGTTCAGATATGACTTCCGCATTTTATGGAACAGCTCCACATTTGGAATTATTACACCTGTGCCAAAAAATCAGAAGCTTTTAAAAATACATATGTATTCTTGGGATGTGGATGATGCTGATAAGGCTGTAGTTAATGAATATCCTGCATTATCCTGAGAAGCTGGTGCTACCAAGGTGGTATTGGACAGGGAATTTCAAGATTTTAACCTAGTGACGACAAAGGAATAATATGATTCCAAGTCAAAATGGTGTTTGACTTGGAAGGCAACTTGGAGATGGTAATGTTCCCATTATATCGCTGCTCTTGTCCTTAGCGGGCAAGGTTGTGGGAAGTGCTGTCAAAATAAAGTTGGCAATTAGCTGCCGTGCATGCTGCAGATAGTAAGTACTTAAGTCACAGTCCATCATTGGTGGAGGGGGTAGATATTGAGCTGCACTTATTTCAACTGCCATAGATGTTATCAGAACCTAACTTGATCTGAACAAAAGTTATTCAAAAAATATTCAAATGGCATTAGTTCGGAATGTACTTATATTCACTTTTGCATCACACACAAGTGGCAGTATAACAGTAGCGGTGTCAGCTTGCTTCAATTGCCTCGAAGACAGAGGCTTGTGGATGCAAGCCCTATTACAGACGCATACTCCAGGCTGACACTTCCGTACAGTTTGTGCATTGTTGAAGGTGCCATCTTTTAGATGAGACATTAAACAGCTTGCCTGCTCCCAGTACATACAAAAGATCCCTTGCCATGATTTCATAACATAAAAACATAAGAACATAAGAACATAAGAACTAGGAACAGGAGTAGGCCATCTAGCCCCTCGAGCCTGCTCTGCCATTCAACAAGATCATGGCTGATCTGGCCGTGGACTCAGCTCCACTTATCTGCCCACTCCCCGTAACCCTTAATTCCCTTATTGGTTAAAAATCTATCTATCTGTGATTTGAATACATTCAATGAGCTAGCCTCAACTGCTTCCTTGGGCAGAGAATTCCACAGATTCACAACCCTCTGGGAGAAGAAATTCCTTCTCAACTCGGTTTTAAATTGGCTCCCCCTTATTTTGAGGCTGTGCCCCCTAGTTCTAGTCTCCCCGACCAGTAGAAACAACCTCTCTGCCTCTATCTTGTCTATCCCTTTCATTATCTTAAATGTTTCTATAAGATCACCCCTCATCCTTCTGAACTCTAACGAGTAAAGACGCAGTCTACTCAATCTATCATCATAAGGTAACCCCCTCATCTCCGGAATCAGCCTAGTGAAGCGCCCTCCAAAGCTAGTATATCCTTCCTTAAGTAAGGTGACCAAAACTGCACGCAGTTCTCCAGGTGCGGCCTCACCAATACCCTGTACAGTTGCAGCAGGACCTCCCTGCTTTTGTATTTCATCCCTCTCGCAATGAAGGCCAACATTCCATTCGCCTTCATAGAAACATAGAAACATAGAAAATAGGTGCAGGAGTAGGCCATTCGGCCCTTCTAGCCTGCACCGCCATTCAATGAGTTCATGGCTGAACATGCAACTTCAGTACCCCATTCCTGCTTTCTCGCCGTACCCCTTGATCCTCCTAGTAGTAAGGACTTCATCTAACTCCTTTTTGAATATATTTAGTGAATTGGCCTCAACAACTTTCTGTGGTAGAGAATTCCACAGGTTCACCACTCTCTGGGTGAAGAAGTTTCTCCTCATCTCAGTCCTAAATGGCTTACCCCTTATCCTTAGACTGTGTCCCCTGGTTCTGGACTTCCCCAACATTGGGAACATTCTTCCTGCATCTAACCTGTCTAAACCCATCAGAATTTTAAACGTTTCTATGAGGTCCCCTCTCATTCTTCTGAACTCCAGTGAATACAAGCCCAGTTGATCCAGTCTTTCTTGATAAGTCAGTCCCGCCATCCCGGGAATCAGTCTGGTGAACCTTCGCTGCACTCCCTCAATAGCAAGAATGTCCTTCCTCAGGTTAGGAGACCAAAACTGTACACATTACTCCAGGTGTGGCCTCACCAAGGCCCTGTACAACTGTAGCAACACCTCCCTGCCCCTGTACTCAAATCCCCTCGCTATGAAGGCCAACATGCCATTTGCTTTCTTAACCGCCTGCTGTACCTGCATGCCAACCTTCAATGACTGATGTACCATGATACCCAGGTCTTGTTTCACCTCTCCTTTTCCTAATCTGTCACCATTCAGATAATCGTCTGTCTCTCTGTTTTTACCACCAAAGTGGATAACCTCACATTTATCCACATTATACTTCATCTGCCATGCATTTGCCCACTCACCTAACCTATCCAAGTCGCTCTGCAGCCTCATAGCATCCTCCTCGCAGCTCACACTGCCACCCAACTTAGTGTCATCCGCAAATTTCGAGATACTACATTTAATCCCCTTGTCTAAATCATTAATGTACAGTGTAAACAGCTGGGGCCCCAGCACAGAACCTTGCGGTACCCCACTAGTCACTGCCTGCCATTCTGAAAAGTACCCATTTACTCCTACTCTTTGCTTCCTGTCTGACAACCAGTTCTCAATCCATGTCAGCACACTACCCCCAATCCCATGTGCTTTAACTTTGCACATTAATCTCTTGTGTGGGACCTTGTCGAAAGCCTTCTGAAAGTCCAAATATACCACATCAACTGGTTCTCCCTTGTCCACTCTACTGGAAACATCCTCAAAAAATTCCAGAAGATTTGTCAAGCATGATTTCCCTTTCACAAATCCATGCTGACTTGGACCTATCATGTCACCTCTTTCCAAATGCACTGCTATGATATCCTTAATAATTGATTCCATCATTTTACCCACTACCGATGTCAGGCTGACCGGTCTATAATTCCCTGTTTTCTCTCTCCTTCCTTTTTTAAAAAGTGGGGTTACATTGGCTACTCTCCACTCGATAGGAACTGATCCAGAGTCAATGGAATGTTGGAAAATGACTGTCAATGCATCCGCTATTTCCAAGGCCACCTCCTTAAGTACTCTGGGATGCAGTCCATCAGGCCCTGGGGATTTATCGGCCTTCAATCCCATCAATTTCCCCAACACAATTTCCCGACTAATAAGGATGTCCCTCAGCTCCTCCTCCTTACTAGACCCTCTGACTCCTGATTACCTGCTGCACCTGCAAACTAACTTTTTGGGATTCATGCACAAGGACCCCCAGATCCCTCTGCACCGCAGCATGTTGTAATATCTCCCCATTCTAATAATATTCCCTTTTACTGTTTTTTTTTCCAAGGTGGATGACCTCACATTTTCCAACATTGTATTCCATCTGCCAAACCTTAGCCTATTCGCTTAACCTATCTAAATCTCTTTGCAGCCTCTCTGTGTCCTCTACACTACCCACTTTCCCACTAATCTTTGTGTCATCTGCAAATTTTGTTACAGTACACTCTGTCCCCTCTTCCAGTTCATCTATGTATATTGTAAACAGTTGTGGTCCCAGCACCGATCCCTGTGTCACACCACTAACCACCGATTTCCAACCTGAAAAGGACCCATTTATCCCGACTCTCTGCTTTCTGTTAGCCAGCCAATTCTCGATCCATGCTAATACATTTCCAATGACTCCGCGTATCTTTATCTTCTGCAGTAACCTTTTGTGTGGCACCTTATCGAATGCCTTTTGGAAATCTAAATACACCACATCCATCGGTACACCTCTATCCACCATGCTCGTTATATCCTCAAAGAATTCCAGTAAATTAGTTAAACATGATTTCCCCTTCATGAATCCATGTTACGTCTGCTTGATTGCACTATTCCTATCTAGATGTCCCACTATTTCTTCCTTAATGATAGCTTCAAGCATTTTCCCCACCACAGATGTTAAACTAACTGGCCTATAGTTACCTGCCTTTTGTCTGCCCCCTTTTTTAAACAGAGGCTTTACATTAGCTGCTTTCCAATCCGCTGGTACCTCCCCAGAGTCCAGAGAATTTTGGTAGATTATAACGAATGCATCTGCTATAACTTCCGCCATCTCTTTTAATACCCTGGGATGCATTTCATCAGGACCAGGGGACTTGTCTACCTTGAGTCCCATTAGCCGGTCCAGCACTACCCCCCTAGTGATAGTGATTATCTCAAGGTCCTCCCTTCCCACATTCCTGTGACCAGCAATTTTTGGCATGGTTTTTGTGTCTTCCACTGTGAAGACCGAAGCAAAATAATTGTTTAAGGTCTCAGCCATTTCCACATTTCCCATTATTAAATCCCCCTTCTTATCTTCTAAGGGACCAACATTTACTTTAGTCACTCTTTTCCGTTTTATATATTGGTAAAAGCTTTTACTCTCTCTTTTTATGTTTTCGAAGAACTGCAGGGATGATTATTGGCAAACATTCTTCCCTCAACCAACACCACCAAAAATAGATTATCTAGTCATTGACTGTATGTGGGACCTGTGGGTAGCACTCTTGCCTCTAGGTCAGAAGGTTGTGGGTTCAAGTCCCACTCCATGAACTTGTAGCATGAAAAATCTAAGCTGACACTCAGTGCAGTGCTGAGGGAGCGCGGCTATATCGGAGGTGCCGTCTTTTGGATGAGACGTTAATCCGAGGCCTCGTCTGCTCTCTCAAGTGGACGTAAAAGATCTCAGGCACTATTTTGAAGAAGAGCAGGGGAGTTATCCCCGGTGTTCTGGCCAATATTTATCCCTCAATCAACATAACAAAAAAACAGATTATCGGGTCATTATCACATTGCTGTTTGTGGGATCTTGCTTGTGCACAAATTGGCTGCCTCGTTTCCCACATTACAACAGCAACAACACTTCAAAAGTACTTCATAGGCTGTAAAGCACTTTGAGATGTTCGGTGATCGTAAAAGGCGCTATATAAATCCAAGCTGTGGATTCTCATCTCATGAAAATCTTTCTTTTCTTTCATTTGTTTTAAAATGGGCCTTAATAAATGGTCACCTTATTCAAGTATCATGCCAGAAAACAATCTATTGGAAATTTTTCATGTTGACTATTGTGAATGGTTCAAAACCTGTAATTTATAATACCCCATAAAACTAACCTTACAATAATTGTAGTCATTTGAGGAAATTAGATTTCACAGTTTAATTTGGTTTCTCTTGTCGCATATTAATCTGCAATACAATAAACTGCAGCAATACCAATAACTGGAGCAGCTGAGATCGCATTGCTAGAAAAACCTGGATGATATTGCTATGTAAATAGAAATTACCGCTTTAAATAGATGTTACCAGACTATTACCTTTACAGTCCTCCAGACATAGATTGCAAATTTCTAGTCTGTGCACACTCCGCTCATCATCTGTATTCCAGTCACTGCTAGACAACTGCAGCAGGAGACACCAAGTCAGCAGATCAGGGCACTATCTATTACAGAAAAATCAATGATTAAAAATTAGGCAGTGGTGAGTAACTGATGTGCCAAATACAGAAGCCAGCTCCTTGTCCAGTAACCCTACTAATAGACTGCGATGTTTACCCCATGTTTGCTGAAGTTGAACTGGTACACTGTTGTCGACCCCCTACTTCATACAGCAGTTCGTCCACTAAATTATCATGTATGTTTTATCATACAACTTCAATCAAGCACTACATACGAAATCTTTTTGTTAATAATTTTCTCCAGAAGGCTGACCAGTTAATTGTGTTCATTTTTCTAATGGGAAGTAAAATACCATTCTAGGACTATGTATGGTGGTGCAACAACTTGTGTTTGAGTACCGACTGACTCACTGACACTTAGAGGTTTGACCCCTTCAACCTACTGATTATCTGAGTCACCTGAACAGCCATGATCATATTGAATGGCGGTGCAGGCTCGAAGGGCAGAATGGCCTACTCCTGCACCTATTTTCTATGTTTCTATGTCTCCTTTGGATGCATTCCATCAGTTCTCAACTAGGCTGCACAATGCAGACATGGGAGAAGGAAAAACCAGCACTATCTGACTCATCCTACTGGAGTTGCACTCCTGGGTTGTCAGATCGTTGGTCTAATGTGCTATGCTGTGGATTCTCATCTCACAAGAGAATGGAAGACAAGTGTCTTCTCAGAATGGAGGTCAAGGGAAATTAGAATGAGTCAAAGTCTGTTACGTTATCCAGGCAGCTGGTGCAGAACATTGACAGTGGTCTGGAAGGGTTGAGAAGAGAACAGTGTTTGGTGTGAAGGAAAAGGAAGTGATAGAAAAGAACAAAATGACCTTGCTGTATCTTCTCCAGGCTAGGCTCTGCTAGGAATTAAATGTAATTGTGGAGATACCTACTCTATCGCACACTCCCAATCTTAAGAAGAGAAGTTAGCCCAAAGAAGGCAATCTCCTTATGGCACACATTTAGTACATTTGGATGTAGTAATGATTCCCGTTTTCATTGCCAAGCAACAGAAATGACCAACGATAGAGATTGCGACTATGTGGTAAATACTGTGCTCAGCCTCCTGTGTTCTCTCCACATTATAAGCCGTGGGATTATCCTACCCACTTCAACTATGAAAGGTACTCTGTTGGATTTTAAAACCAAGACCTCCCAATTATTCGTCTGGTGGTCAACGAACAGAGGCGACCTAATGCTTGAGAAGGATGAATGGTTGCAAAATGGCCTATAAAAGGGTGGGGCAGGTGGAAAAAAGATAAATGGGGAGAAATTGACCAGTTTCTGGGTGCTAAACGAGTGTTTGAAAGATACATTTCAGGTGGCAGTATCCCACAGCTGTTTCCGCCCTCCAGAATTACACTGACTGTCAAGTTGAAGCAACTTCAGAGTGCCCAGGCGCCTGGCTAAAACAAGCATTGGGCCGCTTGAATATGCTAATAAGGGGTCTAATGCCTCTTTTAGGACCCCGTTCCAAATTTGGCAGAAACTGGACAGAGCATGGGCTGCTCATGGCTCCACTCAGTTTTGAGGTGTCTACTGCAGTGTAGCCAATGGTTCTTAAAGAGACCACTGGAGACACCCGACAAAAAGGTGCCTTATCTTTTGTTCGAGAGCCAGAAGGTGCAGGAGTGCCGGTCCGGGCTCACCCCTCCCGCAATTGGCCTTCTCCCCTCCTCCCAGGCACTATGTGTGGGTCGGCATGACTTCCAAACTGGACAATTTTGCAAAGGGCCCGAGCGATGAGCAGATTAGCACCCGCACTTCACCGGTTTTATGGAAATGGAGCTTGAGGCCCAATTGGGAGCAAGCATTGGGCCGCTATCTTCGGCTGTGTGTTCTGGTCACGCTGCCCACTTTGCATCGCTTTTCTGCTCGTACCGAATTTCTTGGCCAAAATGTGAATAAATGAAAACTGCTGCATCAATTCATTTGTGTGATGAATTCAGTAGGTCTCAAAATCATATCAGATTCCACATTGATCAAATTGGCTAAAATTTAGATTTATATGTTTTAGAAATATCCAATTCCAAACTCAAGTTAATTCAATCCAGATTTATTCTTGAAAATTCAAAATGTGGCTCAACTTGGAACTCGGGTAATTCCACTGCTTTAAACAAAAAAGAGATGCAAAACCTTCTGATGAGAAGTACGCTGTCCATGTGTGGCTGCGAGGTATCCTTTGTTTTGCCTTGGGGTTTTATCCATTATGTAATCTGTTGGGAGGAGGTACAAAAACAGAAACAAAAGTAATTCCATTATTTTTGTGCGACTTGGTCATTCTGTGGTAGTTTGGTTGTGAACATGTATGTAATAGTTAAATATGAAGGAATAGGTCACCATTAATTATATCATCCACTTCCCTCTTCCTGTCCCCAACAGCCTGTGGAGCACCACTGTCCCAACAGCTCATGTCTCATCTGATGCAGGCTCCTTTTTGAAATGTGTACATAACACTGTCTAGGTCTGTGTCAATGGGGCCGATTTTAACCCTAACCATCCGGCCTAAACTGGGCAGGAGGGACAGTGGCAATTGCCCGGGTTACTTACCCGCCCTCGCGTCAATGGGTGCCGACTGATTGTGATTTTCAATGGCCCTACTCAGCTGGCAACAAGGATGCATGCTCAAAGCCGGCGGGGTCCTTTCCTAAATATGCATTTTGAGTCCCGATTACATCATTGAGACCCCACTGTAATTTTAACTTGGCGGCCTGAGTTCGAAGCCACAGTGTGCTTTCTACTTGGCCAACCCAGCGGGGAAGAGGATCGGAGCCAGAAGAGGCCCAGAAGGTTATGTTTCTTCACACCTTTTTTTAAACTCTCCTTTTGGGGAGCAGGAGGAGTAGAAGTGCTCCTTAGAGTCCCTCAAGGAATACGTCAACCTCCTCTCCCATGGGCTCTCACCCACTCCTCAATCGTGAGACCCCCGTGGGTCAACCTGAGCTGCTGATCCCCCCGCTTACCGACTCTTTGCGGGCTGCCTCTGGGCCGTGTGATTTTCCACCACTTCCCGTCGACTTCCCGCCCGGATCAGATGCGATGTCGGCCGGCAGGATTCAAGTGAGACCCAGTTCTTAAAATCAGCCGGGTTTCATTCTGCCGCAAGTGGACGGGGTATTAACTCGTCAGTACGGCTTCCCACTGGAAACCCGTTAGCAGTTTGAATCCAGACCAATATCTTTGTACCTAAACCTTTTTACAGATGTTGTACTAGACTCTAATCTTCCTTGTGTGACTGCCTGAAAGAAAAGAAAGACTTGCATTTATGTAGCGCCTTAAAGCCAATTAAATACTTTTTGAAGTGTAGTCACTGTTGTAATGTAGCCAATTTGCAGACAGCAAGCTCCCACAAACCGAGCAATGTGTTACTGACCGGATAATCTGTTTTTGTTATGTTGACCAAGAGATAAACACTGGCCAGGACACCGGGGAGAACTCCCCCTGCTCTTCTTCGAAATAGTGCCATGGGATCTTTTACGTCCACCTGAGAGAGCAGACGGTAACTTGGTTTCACGTCTCATCCGAAAGACGGCAGCTCCGACAGTGTAGCACTCCCTCAGCACTGCACTGGAGTGTCAGTGTAGATTTTCCGTGCTCAAGTCCCTGGAGTGGGACTTGAACCCACAACCTTCTGACTCAGAGGTGAGTGTGCTGCCCACTGAGTCACAGCTGGCAATGATAGAAGACAATAATAAAAATGAAATAGTCGGATTGTGCCTTTTCTCAGAATATGCATCATCTGCTTAAAAAAGCCACAGTCCTCTTATTGCATTATACCTCAATAAAAGGGGAATTTGTGTGACACAGATTGTGCGATGAGCGATGAACAACAAGTAAAGGTCATTTTCTATGTGTTTCTGGACTACGTACTGTACTTTCCTCCATTCGCTATTGTTAGTGAAAAAGTAGGTGTGAGTGAATTGAACAATAATTACAAAATTGTGGAATGTAAATTTTATTATCATATGAAAGAGCTTTGGAAATTTTCTTACTAGATCCTCCTTTTGGAATGGGTTCTGTATTACACAACGTCCAATTAAATATCTTCAACTTCCCATGTTAACCCCCCCAGGCAGCACTGTCATTCTTCAATATAATGACAGCAAAATGAATGCCAATAAAAGTTAAATAGTTCAAATTTAGCAGATTGCCCATTGCTGATCTGTGGAAGATTCCGGTGCTTATGCTAACTTTTATGTGACTGTAGGTAACTACCACTTGCAACTGTTTGGGTTTTGTGGTTGAAGAATCACTGTACCAAAACATGAGAGACAAGAACTGGAGTCAGAGACTTCCTTTAAGCATTCAAATATTTTTTCTTTGTAAATATCATACTTTGAAGCACAAAAGGGTCGTCAGAGATAAACTGTATTCAGGAAACTTGCATGAGGATCCACAAATTCATGGATTAATTAAAACAACGAGCCTTTGAGGTCGCTCAGGAGAAGGAACAACAGCATGCTTGTTTTTGAAGATGTCTGTGTTAAGATTGTTTTGGTAATCCAGTCCAAGAAAGATATCATTTTACATAAACAAATAAATACCTTATTTGACTAAGCTATGATTTTTGTCTCTTCTTATGAAGGTACAGTGTATAATACGTCTTTTGCACTGAAAATTATCCATCTTACTTCAATAGATTTTTTGAGGACTGCAGATGCATTTCAGTTTTAATTTTCTTTGCATCTGAGTGCATAATGTAAAGAGCCAGGTGCATGCACCTTCTGTTGAATGTGTCCCACAATCAGTGCCTTCTGCACGCAGTTGATAATATATTTCTCTCATTTACATGCCTTCACTGTGACGGGACCCCATGGGAACATTTCTTGTTGGATGTTCTTGGTGCGATTTTACACCACTATTATTGTGACAGTGACGCAAAGGTGCTTTTGCATCTGCCACAGGTACAGAAAGCGGGATTGTGCTCATGCTTGACAAATAGTAATTTTATTTGCCCATGCCAGAAACTGATGCTGTGGTGCAATAATGGTGGCTTACCATTTTGCCTGGGACAGGAATATTGCTTCCTGTGGTGTAAAATGGTAGAAAAGGCAAAAGTTTGTCCTGGTATTATGTGCTGTTCTCTTGATGCTCCAGCAGAATCTTTACTTCATTTCAGAAATGTTCTCACAATATATTGTTTTATCTACTTTTTAACCCCCCACCCCCCTCTACCCCTCCACCCCAAACTTGGCTGCAGGATTTCCCAGACAAATTCTTGACCAAGGAACACACTCCTGGGATTATTCTCATGCCACCAAATCTTCGGATAGTCAGAATTTTCCAAAACAACATTTTTCACCAATTTCTAAGCACTCCAAGCCCCTGAACTTCTGGGACATTCCCACCTCCTGATCCCAATCACGTTTTACTGCGTAGTCATCTAACATAAGCTGGATCCTTTTTGTTTCAATAATGCATTGTACTGCCACAGTCTCTTTCGCTGTTTCTGTTGTTCAGATTGATTGACAGTGACAAAGGTAAGACCTCCTACAGATCCTTTTTAAGAAGTCTAATTCTACTCTTGGACTTGTATCTAAAATGAGGTCATCTCATGTAAATTAGGTACATAGACATTTAAGCATTAAGTAGAAATTAAACAATAATGCATGGGACATCTCCACTAATCTGCATGTGTGTATATGCATTTATATCTATTTCTAAGTATAAAAAGTTTCTTTTAATTTATTAGTTCACAGGATGTGGGCATTGCTGGCAAAGCCAGCGTTTATTGCCCATCTTGAATTGCTGTTGAGAAAGTGGTGGTGAGCTGCCTTTTTGAAACGCTGCAGTCCATGTGGTGAAGGTACTTACACAGTGCTGACGTTATCATAGCAGTTTGGTATAACTGGGTGGTTTGCTAGGCATTTCAGAGTCAATCACATTGCTGTGGGCCTGGAGTCACATATAGGCCAGACCAGGTAAGGACGGCTGATTTCCACCCCTAAAGGACATTAGTGAACCAGATGTTTTTTTCCGACAATCCAGTAGTTACATGGTCACCATTACTGACACTGGTGTTTTAATTCCAGATTTATTTAATTAACTGAATTTAAATTCCACAGCCGCCATGGTGGGATTTGAACTAACGTCTCCAGGTTATTAGTCCAGGCCTCTGGATTACTTGTGCAGTACCATAACCACAATGCTACCGTACCCATGGTCTTCTATATAGCATGCATTTCCTGTGAGCATTACACATAGGCTGGAATTTTCCGGGATGGTTGCGGGTACGATCGTTAGTGGGTCGAGTTGGAAAGTTTTTATTTGTGACAGCAGATCAGGAACCCGCTGTCATCCCCGACCCCACGCGCCTTTCCCCCAGGCGTGTCTGTCATCGCAGAGCCAACCCGACTGGTAGTAGCAGGCGACCTAATTGAAATCATTATCAGATCGTTTACAGACATTTAAGAGTCTTTTTCCACTTACTTTTTAAATTTCCCTGCATGGCCATGTGATTCGCGCAGCTCGGGAACCATGTCGGTCAACCTGAGGCAGGAGTTCAGTGGCCATTGCTCCAGCTGATTACTTGACAGCATCAAATGTACAGTAAAAGCTACCACCTGACAGATGATCACTTTCCTCAGGCAGATGCTGTTGCTCAGTCCATTTCTAGCAAAGATTCTGCAGGCTGCAAGTGTTTCCAGCAAAGTCTCCATCCAGTGTCAACTCATTGGAAGAACTCCCTCACCATTGACAGAATGCTTCTGTCATCTGTATTTCACCTGCCATCTATTCCATCAACCTGGTTACTGTTTATACTGTCTTACCTTGGTCCTCTGAATCAGACCATGATGAACCCCAACACCAGCAGCGCCAGACACACCAACAACAACAACACCAACCTTCTCCGCTATCACCTGATGCTGCAGAGGGCATCAGCACTTGATGCCTGGGAGACCAGGGATGATATCATCATGGCCAGATTTTGTTAACTTTACGCTATATAACATTATGGCTGCCACATAATGCACCAGGTTGGCACCACCCCACACCAACACATAAAGCATCCATACAATGCCCAAGCCATTCCTTTCACACTCATCACCATTGTGAGGTTGGGGGGGACCGTTATGTCTCACCATTCACTGCAACTCACTTAAGCCACTTCCAAAGGAGCACACAAATCTGTCCAAAACTGTTGAAAATAAAGAATTTCAATGTTTGACACCACATTAACAGACACTTTACATAAACATTGGATAAAACATCCAAGTCTTATTTTGAATGATTGCCCTAGGATGAGGGTAAGTAGGAGGGGTGGATATTGCAATGGGGATGTTATAATGTAGATAGAGTGAGAGGGATGGTAGAGGTGCAAGATGTGTTGGTGTGAGTAAGGATGTGCTGGAGTAAGTTAGGGAAGACAGACTGATGGGGATGTGATGAGAGGCAGAAGAGGATGAAGTTGAGTGTGGCTTTGTACTAACGTTTCCTGATCTAAAGAGATCATAAAAGATTGTGCCACTGCACCCAGGTCCTCCTGAACACATCTCTGCTGATGACCTTTTCTGCAATCTCCAACCAGTCTGTTTTGGTCTCCTGGGGAGGTCTCTTCCATCCTTCTGAAGGGAAGAGAACCTCCCTGCGTGCTCTGGCTCCCTCCATAAGCAAATAGCCCTCTGCCTCTGTGCAGTCATTGTAAGTGTTTGCAGCACTCCAATGCTGCAGTGCACTGACAGCACTATGTTAGATTAAACTTCAAATCTAATATGGCCATGGTCCCTTTAAATATCCTGGCTGAAAACACATCATGAATGACTTCACCTGAGCCACTCCATCTAATTGGGCCAGGTAATGTACATGGTGGGGGGGGTAATGTACATGATGGGCTGGGTAACACACAGGGCTGGCCCCATTATGGTAAGTTCATTTTCAACAGCGGGATGGAGCCAGCAGCGGGATCGGGATCGGGATCGGGATCAGGATCGGGACCCCCCCCCCCCCCCGGATACCGGCCACAACACACCCGCCGAGGTAGGCAAAATTCCGGACTTACTCTCTGTAATACTTTGCCCATCACACGTTGACAGCACCCCTATTATAAAATAGTGGCATTTCCTGGATTACATTTACGGAGAAATTACACCACAATTTATGCTGGTTTCTGTGCTAATTTTGCCTACGGCCAAATTTCCTGCAGAGCTCACTTGCCAAAACTCGAACGTAAAAGCCAGCATAAAAAAATCAGTGCTGCTATTTTACATTCTAGTTGCTAGATTCCAAATGGCTGCACAGAGACTTAAATTAACCGTTGCTTTAGTCATGTCCTAATAAGGTTGATCAAAACTCTATGGCTGTATGCTAATATTTTTTGCTTCATCGTGTTGTGTACTTCTTTAGAAAAGCAAACTTACTAATTAATTAAATTTAGGAAGCCCAAATGTAAATTTTTAGCCAAACAGATTTGAATAGGAGCTCCAACTGAGTCACGTGGTTTCATAGAATCATACAGTCATAGAAATTTATAGCACGGAAGGCCATTTCAGCCTATCGTGTCCGCGCCGGCCAACAAAGAGCTATCCAGCCGAATCCCACTTTCCAGCTCTTGGTCCATAGCCCTGTAGGTTATGGCAAATCAAGTGCACATCCAAATACTTTTCCATCCTTTCAGGCAGTGAGTTCCAGACCCCCACCATCCTCGAGGTGAAGAAATTTCCCCTCAAATTCCCTCTAATCCTCTGACCAATTACTTTAAATCTACACTCCCTGGTTGGTGACCCCTCTGTTCGGGGAAATAAGTCCTTCCTATCCACTCTATCTAGGCACCTCAAAATTTTATACACCTCAATAAGGTCCCCCGTCCCCCCCCCTCCTCAGCCTCCTCTGTTCCAAAGAAAACAAACCCAGCTTATCCAATCTTTCCTCATAGCTAAAATTCTCCAGTCCAGGCAACATCCTCGTAAATCTTCTCTGTATCCTCTCTAGTGCAATCATATCTTTCCTGTAATGTGGTGACTAGAACTACTCTAACCGTGGCCTAACTAGTGTTCTATACAGTTCAAGCATAACCTCCCTGCTCTTGTATTCTACGCTTCGGCTAATAAAGGCAATTATTCCGTACACTTTCTTAACCACCTTATCTACCTGGCCTGCTACTTTCAGGGATCTGTGGACATGCACTCCAAGGTCCCTTTTTTCCCTCTACTTCTCAGTGTCCTATCATTTAATATGTATTCCCTTGCCTTGTTATCCCTCCCCAAATGCATTACTTCACACTTCTCTGGATTAAATTCCATTTGCCACTGTTCTGCCCACCTGACTATTTCATTTATATCTTTCTGCAGTCTACAGCTTTCTTCTTCATTATCAACCACACAGCCGATTTTAGTATCATCTTAATCAGACCCCCTACATTCAAGTCTAAGTCATTGATATACACCACAAAAAGCAAAGGACCCAGCACTGAGCCCTGCAGAACCCCACTGGATACAGCCTTCCAGTCACAAAAACATCCATCAACCATTATCCTTTGTTTCCTGCCTCTGAGCCAATTTTGGATCCAACTTGACACTTTTCCCTAGATCTCATGGGCTTTTAATTTCGTGACCAGTCTGTCATTTGGGACCTTATCAAAAGCCTTGCTAAAATTCATATAGACTACATCAGATGCACTACCCTCATCGACCCTCCTTGTTACCTCCTCAAAAAATTCAATCACGTTAGTCAGACATGACCTTCCCTTAACAAATCCATGCTGACTGTCCCTGATGAAAATCTGTGTCTTTCTAAATGAAGATTTATACTGTCGTTCAAAATTTTACCCAATAATTTTCCCACCTCCGAGGTTAGGTTGATTGGCTTATAATTACTTTGTCTGTTCTTTCTCCCTTTTTAAACAAAGGTGCCACGTTAGCAGTCCTCCAGTCCTCTGGCACCACACCTGTAGCCAGAGAGGATTGGAAAATGCTGCTCAGAGCCACTGCGATTTCCTCTTTCGCTTCTCTTCACGGCCTGAGATACAGTTCATCTGGGCCTGGGAATTTATCCACTTTCAAAGCTGCTAAACCCCTTAATATATCCTCTCTCACTATGTTTATTTCATCTAATATTTCACACACCTCCTCCCTGATTGCAATAACTGTGTCGCCCCTCTCTTGTGAAAACAGACGCAAAGCTTTCATTAACAACAATACCCACGTCTTCTGCCTGCACACACAGATTACCTTTATGCTCTCTAATAGGCCCTACTCTTTCTTTAGTTAGCCTCTTGCTCTTAATTTATTTCTAAAACATCTTTAGGTTTTCCTTGATTTTACTTGCCAAAATGTTTTCATGCTCTTTCTTTGCTTTCATAATTTCCTTTTTAATTTCACCTCTGCACTTTCGATACTCCTCTGCAGTTTCTGCAGTATTGAGCCCGCGGTACCTGTACTAAGCCTCCCTTTTTTTCTTTATTCTACCCTTTATGTCCTTTAACATCAAGGGGGCTCTAGATTTGTTAGTCCCACCCTTTTTCTTTAAGAGAACATACTTGCTCTGAACCCTCAGGATCCCCTCCTTGAATGCCTCCCATCGCGCTGACACTGATTTACCTTCAAGTAGCTGTTTCCAGTCCATTATGGCTAAATCCCATCTCAGCTTAGCAAAATTTGCTTTTCCCCAATTGAGAATTTTATTTCCTGGTCTATCTTTGTCCTTTTCCATAACTACCTTAAATCTAATTGAATTATGATCACTAGTACCAAAATGCTCTCCCACGGATACCTCTTCCACCTGCCTAACTTCATTCCCTAAAACGAAGTCCAGAATCGCCCCCCTCTGTTGTTGGGCTTGCTACATACTGGTTAAAAAAGTTCTCCTGAATGCATTTTAGGAACTCTGCACCCTCTATACCTTTCACACTAATTTTATCCCAGTTAATATTAGGGTAGTACTGTCCTATAGTTTTTGCACTTCTCAGAAATGTGCCGACATATTTGCTCTTCTATCTCCCTCTGACTGTTTGGGGTCTATAATGCACTCCCAGTGTGTGATCAGCCGCCTTTATAAAAATATTTCTGAATTGGACCAGTGTTTATTTATTTTGATATATCCGTCCAAGATCTCTCCTATCCAATCTCTATTTCAACAAATCGCATAATAATAAATAACTAAGCGATTCTAAGAACTCTGCAGTTGTGCTTTAGTTATTTACAAAATATAATTAAACTTTATGACCACATTTATTTAGAAATTACACATGTGCACTAATAAAGTTGTATGGGGAATGCTGTGGATCTTGCAACTTATATATTCAACTTGAATGTTCATTTAAGGAAGTTGATGATATGCTGGAGAGGAATTTGAAACGTATTTGAATCTCTAGGGCAGACACTGCAGTTTCTATTTAACAGTTCAAATTATTTATATAGAAGGAAATAAATGCCATTTTTGAACAAGGTATCTTGTCTAAAAATAAAAATTAAGGCTTCAGAGCTGAGGGATGCAGTTATTCCTTCAGCTACACTGATATCAGGTAGCTTTGGCTCCTGCTGTGCCTTCATTTTTGGTACAGGACACTGGCATGAGCTGCTCTCTTGCATGGGGGTGGAGCTATGTAAATGAGCAGCAGAGCCTTTCCATAATTGGCAGAAATGGCGGACAATCAACATGCCAATGGCTCCCCCCGCTTTCTTTGGGGATTCTACTAGTCTTTCGCTGAGGTTATGGTGGGTGATTTGTAGAATCTTAGGGCCAACATTTCCTGCTGTTCTCATAATGAATGGAGACCATCCAGGCGAAAGACCTTGGATGTGAAAGTTGATTTTCATTGTATCAGTTTGGAATAGAATATGAGAATAGACACATTTGCCTGTCTGGTTTTAATACTTATCTTCGTAGTCTGCAGCTTGTGACTTTTTTTAACCTGTGCAAATTCACTTTGTCTTAAAGTACAATGTGTAAATACAAATCAATCCTAAAATCCTTTAAATAAAGGGACAAAAAGATCATAAACTCCACAGTGTCTCCACTCCCGCCTCCCCCATCCCGCCCCCACCAACTCCACAATGTCCCCGCTTCCCCAAACTCTTCCCTACCTCATGCTCCACCACCATTAAATCTACCTGCAGCTTTCCCTGTTGGACAAGCGAATTGTCAGAAGGGAAACCTGGCAAAAAAAATTTAAACTCAACCTGGGTGTTCGGGGAAACTCAGACTTCTGAATTTCCTGACCATATCTCCTCTCCCCTGCTCCAAGATTGCGCCTTGGTAAAAATATTGGGGCCATTGTGTCTTGTGTAGAATTACATAAAAATTACAACACAAAAATGAGCTATTTCACCCAAGTAGCCTATGCTGGTGCTTATCTTCCTCATGAACAGTAGTCCTAATCCCATGTTCCCGCTCTGCTCCCATATCCCTCTATTCCCCCTTTCCCCAACCACCTACCTAATCCATTCTTAAATGTTATCAGCATTAACCAGTGCATTCCGCATTACCCTCTGAGTACAAAAATGCATCTGGTTCTCTGTCCTAAAGCAGTTACATTTAATCTTCTAACTATGTCTCCTTGTATTTGTCCCACAATCACCGGAGGGGGTCTGTTTCCATCTACTCTGTCCCATCCCTTCATGAACACCTCCATCAAATCACTCCCCAATTTCCACTGTTCTTATGAAAACAGCTCCAATTTTTTCAAGTCTTTCTTTGTATTTGTATTTCCTCATACCAGGCAGCATCCTGGCGAATACATATTATATAATAATATGTCTTTTCACTAAGTGTGAACAATAACATGGAAGATCAACTGGTACATAATATATAATCACACATGTTTTATATAATAATAATAAAGAATTTCAATCAACCATTATAACTCCACATACTGATTCAGTAAAGCAATGCTGATTCTCCCAGCAAATCCTTCAACACTGCAGCAGATGTGGAGTAATCTAATTTGCATGCAGTTTCAGACCATGGTGCCCCAAGCCAATCAAACAAGATTACATTTTTATGTCCATATTGGTGTGTATTGGGTTGAAAATATACCTACAATTTTGATAGCCCATTACAAAATTACCCCCAGAGAGTTTTAACAAAATCAGGCTTTCAGAGGACATTATTCTGTTAATTAATTGTTAAGTAAAGTAACAACATGATAGATAATTATGTTAGATGTTGAAAAACCTGATCTTCTCAGAAACCAATGGGATAAACAGTCACATCTTAAGCAGTCAACGTTCTGTAGAACTTGTGGCTTTAAAATTTGTCATGGTTTACTAACTTGAACACACCCACTGGTAAATTGAGAGGTAGAAATTATGATTAAAAGGAGTCTAAATAAAGTCATGTCAGGCCTCAATTTTTCTGATAGAAATGCAAAGCTTTATTCATTAACCTGCCAGCAATGTCAGTTAAGGAGTATTGGTCCTTTAACATTATCTTTGTGGTTTAATGTAGATAATATTTTTAAAGTATTTGTCACCTAATTCCTGGTTTGGATTAATCCCAAAGGTAAGTGCTTATTGTAGATTTACCCATATATGGATTTGGCTCAGGACCAAGGAAAATGCTCTTACTGAATCAAGTACAACACAGCACAACCATTGTTTTAGCACCAACCCTTAATCAACAACCATCTGTTTCACATTGCAATTCAGAGAAAAGACTAAACCTCGATCTATTTTTCCACTGAAAAACACAAGCCTTTTTTTTTGCATTCTTTGTAGTTGCAGACAAACTCCTGCACAGAGTACACATTCTCTTTTACTACAATTTACTTCTCTGTAACTACACTGAATCTTTTTGATAAAACCACTTTCATATTATAGATCGATTTACCATCCTTACCTCAGGATGTCAGACAAACTAAATGTGGACATACAAATCTCAGTCGCTTTTTACTTTGGTAATTTAATTGTAGTTTGAACTCAAGTCAGTAAAACGGCAAGAAATTTGATTCCCTCACTTATAGGGATGAACATTTTGAATTTTATCAGATAGTGAATCCAATTTGGAGCTGATCCAAGTGTTAGTTGACTGAATCAGAGAAATAATAATGGTGCACAGGAAGGTAACAGGAATGAAAGACCTTTCCCCCCTTCAATATCCACAGACATAACACCTTCTCGACTCTCCTTCGCAAACAAATCAACCAATGTTTCCTGATGTGGAATGAGTTTCTAAAGATGAGGATTCCTCCATCTATTATGTACAGATTTGCCTTTAAAGCTGAGGAATGGCAAATAATTACAGTAATTTTTCCTGTGGAAATTCCTCCTGCAGAACATCCCTCTCCCAATTGCTATATCATTTGTATTCCCTTGCTATTTTCATTTCCAATACTTTACTCTGTGTCAGTCCAATATTTTTTGCATATATCTTTATAGCTGTTACTTTATGTTCCCACAAATAAAATCACATGTTCACACATTGTACATTTCAAAACCACATATTCCTATTGCCAAAAATTATTTTTTCCCCCCACATTTTTCACCCTACTGTTGAAACCTAAATTTGCAACAGATCAGGTCAATAATTTGATATTGTTGCATGTACCTGTACAATGTAACTGATGTGCCATTATTGCTTTTTAAAGGATGTGCAATATGAAGCTATGGTTTGCACATTCAAGAAGCAAGCACATAATCATGAAGTGGTCTTTGGACAAGTTGATAACATATTTTAAAACTTGTGCATGCAAATCAACCAATATTTCCTGATGTGGAATGAGTTTCTTAAAGATGAGGATCCCTCCATCAATTATATACAGATTTGCCTTTAAAGCTGAGGAATGGTAAATAATTACAGTATTATTTGAAAGCACTGATAAACATTACAAAAAGTTATTTAAAAACACTGATAAACATTACAAAAAGTTAGCAGATGTCTTGCACACATGCTCAGAACTTGCTTTTCCACAGTGTAGAGCAATTGATACAACAGATTGGACTTTTGTGTGTCACTCTTCAGTTCGGACATCAAGGGGCCGAAATTTACCTCCATCTGAAACGAGTCGCACCTTCCACTCCTGACGTGTGTTTTTCTGTTGTTTCGGATGAGGTCGCCTCTTTCGGTAAATTGTCATTTTTTTTTTAATCGGACCGGAAGTCAGTCATAATGGGGCAGTAAATACTCTAGAGGGGCGGAAGTGGAGGTGGGACAAAATCTCTGCTGCTGTCAATCAGCAGCGGAGCGGAGATGACATCATGACGCGTGTGCATCACCACGCTCTCCCCTTCACTTAAAGGAGAGAGCCTTCGGCATTTTGAAACTTCGGTCCACTGGGCCTCCAAGGAGGGTTTCGGCCGGACCAGCAGCCTGGCACTCAAGAGGGGGTGCCAGGCTGCCTGTTGGTGGCCCAGGCTGAACCCATGGGCATAATTGTCGGCCTGACATGGCAGTCAGCCGACCAAAAAACAACATAGCGGCCGCAGCAATGCACCCTCCCCTTGAAGGACCTCTGCGCTGCCATGGCTCACAAACTGAAAGCAAGGTGCACCGACAGAAAAAGCTGTCGAGGGGATTGCGCAGCGGATTAAAGATTTTTGGACCTAAATTTCACAGGAGGTGCGGGAGATCAGTGGTGTGCCCTTTGATGACGCACTTAGGATGTTCGGCAGCAGCAGGGCAGAAGTGAGGACCGCCAGACAAATCCCTGAGCTGAATTTCGCTGGCGGCGACCATAGGACCGGAAGTCAGTGGTCGCTGGACTCCACAGCCTAGCCGCCACTTTCTGGCGGTAAGTGGCCTTTTTGGGGATCTGAACTTCGGCCTCCTAGGCTTCTAGGAGCTCAAGATTGTGTTCAGCCAATGAGAAATGCAGGAGAATTTGTTGTACCACACTATAAATGTATCTGGCATTTACAAGGTCATTTTAAACAAAAAAGTAATTCATCCTGTGAAACTTGCTCCTTCCACTAACCATATGCAATTTACCTTATCACAGACTTTACTCATGCCATTTGATCCCCTGAGGGAAATTTCTACATAAATACTCCCTTATCCGCAGAGATTAAAACAAACAAAAATGATGAGTAGATGGAAGGATGCATTGAA
This sequence comes from Pristiophorus japonicus, assembly GCF_044704955.1. NCBI lineage: Eukaryota > Metazoa > Chordata > Chondrichthyes > Pristiophoridae > Pristiophorus > Pristiophorus japonicus. Next base: position 101,343,656 of record NC_091993.1, read on the forward strand.
AGTTGGCAGTGATTTGGCAATAAATGCTCTTGAGGTGGATCAATGTGACCAATGCCAAGTATAGATTGTTTATTGTGCCTAACTGAAGTCAACAATGGCAATTTTATTAACCAGATTTGATTCAACTTTTATCACTATAAACTGGGTATAAACTCAGCCAGTGCAGGGGAACACCACCACCTCCAAGTTCCCCTTCAAGTCACACATCATCCTGATTTGGAAGTATATCACCATTCCGTCATCATCGCTAGGTCAAAATCCTGGAACTCCCTCCCTAACAGCACTGTGGGAGTACCTTCACCACACGGACTGCAGCCGTTTAATATTGCGATTCACCACCACTTTCTCAAGGGATGGGCAATAAATGCTGGTTTGCCAGCAATGCCCACATCCCACGAATGAATAAAAAAAATTAGGCTTAATAACCTACCTATGTAACGTCACAATTGACAATAGGACTTATTGTTTAAAGAATTGCAAATAATTGTAAAAAAGATGAAAACAAGAAGATTTTAAAAATGATCACTTGTTCCACATGTTTTATTCTTGACAGGAAAATCAATCTGAAATTCACAGCAGATTACACCGTGAAATCACAGTACTACAAAATGGAGTCGAGGAAGGAGATAACCAAAAGCAAGTCAATTCAACATATAATACTATATGAATGCCTCCAAGTTTCAGATCTACACTTTCACAAATTTTTGTGGGTATGCAAGAAACCCGAGTTCAGTTAGTCTTGTATGAAATTAGTGCATTTTTCAATATTCCCCCTCCCCCACGTGCAACTAGAAAATACATGCCTTCTATGAGCACCATTGCAATCTTATCTTGTTTTCAGCTTCTATATCACTTTTCTTTGCCTCAGTTCAGAACAGGGAATATGAATCAGTTTATCTCATTGCTAAAGCAATCAATGTCATTCTTGTCAGGATTCATAATTAGTGCATGCAACTCATACTCAATTTTTTTCACATTTTATCTCAACCAATGTAAAGTATCAATGAAAGAATTGTCACCAATCGTGTTATCAATCTTTTGTTAATATATATCCTACCTTTCTGAACCATAATTCACACACTAAGGCATCACACGAATTTCATACCTTATGCATATAGAAACATAGAAATTTACAGCGCAGAAGGAGGCCATTTCGGCCCATTGCGTCCGCGCTGGCCGACAAAAAGCCACACGGCCCTCGGTCAGCAACCCTGAAGGTTACATATGAATCAATGAACAAAGAACAATGGCGGAAAGGTAAAGAGCATCCGGCCCAACTAGTCTGCCCCACACAAATGCGACATCCCCTGCACCGCAACATTCTACACTCCACCCCAACCGGAGCCATGTGATCTCCTAGGAGAAGCAAAAAAACAGATAAAAAACCCAGGCCAATTGGGGAAAAAAATCTGGGGAAACTCCTCTCTGACCCATCCAGGCGATCAAAACTAGTCCAGGAGATCGCCCTGGCCATATTCAATTCCCTGCAGTACTTATCATCTGCACCAGCCAACAAGAGGTTATCCAGTCTAATCCCATTTACGAGCTTTAGGTTCATAACCCTGCAGGTTATGGCACTTCAAGTGCCCATCCAAGCACCTTTTAGATGTGGTGAGGGTTTCGGCATCCACCACCCTTCCAGGCAGTAAATTCCAGATCCCCACAACCCTCTGCATAAAAAAGCCTCCCCTCAAATCCCCTCTAAACCTTCCACCAACCACCTTAAACCTCGCAATTGACCCCTCCACAAGGGAAATAGGCACTTGCTATACACTATATCCAGGCCTTTCAAAATGTTATACACCTCAATGAGGTCTCCTTTCAGCCTCCTCTGTTCCAATGATAACAAACCCAGCCTATCCAATCTGTCCTCATAGCTTAGATTCTCCACTCTAGGCAGCATTCTAGTAAATCTCCTCTGCATCCTCTCTAGTGCAATCACGTCCTTCCTATAATACGGCGACCAGAACTGCACGCCGTACTCCAACTGTGGCCTAACCAGAGTATTATACAACTTAAGCATAACCTCCCTGCTCTTGTGTCTTATGCCTCTGTCAATAAAGGCAAGTATTCCGTACGCCTTCTTAACCAGCTTATCCACCAGGCTTGCTACTTTCAGGGATCTGTGGACAAGCACTCCAAGGTCCCTTTGTTCATCTACACTTTTAAGTGCCTGCTTTCCTTATTAGCCCTCCCTAAGTGCATTACCTCACACTTCTCCAAATTAAATTCCATTTGCCACTGTTCTAACCAGTAGATTGATATCCTCCTGTCATCCATGACTTTCCTCTTCATTATCAACCACACAGCCAATTTTAGTGTCATCTGCAAACTTCTTAATCATACTCTCTATATTAAATCTTGATCATTGATGTGCAAATTCAATCAGAAAGGTCATTGTAAAGCAATAGTCCTGCCCTAATAAAACATAGAATTGTTGTGCCATTAAGAATTGTGCTTACTAGATGTAATTAGTTTGTATGCACCTGGCTAATGAGACTATCTGAAACACCTTGACCAGGATTTCTTTCCGTTAATCCTGCCCTTGACAGGATCGCCGCCGGCCATTCCTAGCCCACCTGCTCCATGTACAAGGTATGGGGAGGAAGTAATGGTGGGGCGCTAGACAATAGTCCCCGCTAGACTGCCCTCCTGCCCAACTGAATTACCGTCACTTCCCGGGACTGCGAGGGGAAGGGGAAAGTGGCAGTAGACCCCAAGAAGCAGTGGTAATGGCTCTGGGGCAGTGAAAGGCGCTATAGAAATGCAAGTCCTTTCTTTCCGGCTATTTTGAATGATATGCTTTTGAAATAATCAGTCTCTTGCATTTTACATATGCTGAGACTTGACATTGTAATCCCCGCTGAGTAATTTGCACAAGAGGATTAGTGAAGCTGTCCCATTTCTGTGACTTTCTGGCTCCATGGTATTATTCCTGTGTCTGCTACATCAACGTGAAATGTAACTTTCAAGATGTTTAGCTGGAGTGGATACGCTGGCAAATTTATTTTTAACATAACTCAATTTGTCAACTTGTATTTTTCAGCTGGCAGCAAGCAGGGGAAAGAGAGGAAACCAGTGAGTGATGGGGAGAAGAGATGTGGCAACTGAGAGGAAGAGCAATCCAGTCAGTGTAGGGAGGATTCCGGGTCATGATTCAGGTTGTGAGTCAGCTGCTAGTTTATCCTGGCAGCATCTCCACATGCATCTGAAATAATTTACTCTAGTGTTATTGAACACTCGGAATCCAAACAGTTCATTGTTTCTTACAAAAATAAATGATGTTATCCACGCACAGAGGAATAATTTGCTAGTTTGTGTTCCATCTGCATCTGTGAAACTCCATTTCCTCAATGGTCCAGAAGGCATTCCTTCTCCTGGTTTGGCATTAGCTAGAAAGTATGCTCATCTTTAAAGGCAGTGACTGGAAGAAATCAACTCTGATAGATGGATAAAAATACACACCTTTACTTTCTTTCTCAAACAAGGAAATGTTGTATAAAGAAAAGAAGGAAAGACTTGCATTTATATGGCACCTTTTTACGTCACTGGATGTCTCAAAGCGCTTTACAGCCAATTAAGTACTTTTGAAGTGTCGTCGCTGTTGTAATATGAGAGACAGAGATATGTGTTCAGTTTCACTGGTGACCAAGCGGGGATGGGGGGGTGGAGACAGAGAAATACATTGGAGTTCTAACAGTCTAAAATACGTGCAAGCATTTTTCTCGGATTATAGATTGAGATGCAAAATGGTCAAACATTGGGTGGTCTGAAGCCTGGATGAATCTACTTACTCATTCCAAGTAAATATTGCTTGTCACTAATAACTGTAGGTTATTTTGAGTTTCAGATTCCTTACAATAAAAATAAGACATGCTGTAGATCATACTTCTACATTGCATCAGAACCCCGGGCACTTCACAAGTCCATGATGTGACTTTAATCCTGAAATGCAGTAAAAGTCAGTAACCTATTACCACAGATAAAAGTTCGAGTCAGGCTCTCATTTTCTTTTTCTTTTAATGAGGAAATCAGGCTTCCGAGTCCCAGAAACGTATTACTCTCTTCCTTCCCCTCAGGCTTGTGGACAGGAAACAGACATCCTTCCAGTCAGGTCAGTTCATGGACGCCGGTTTCAGTGACAACATCCAAGAGATGTAGTAAGTTGCTTTTGATCATCCCTCGGGGAGGATCAGCCTTGCTAAAGGTCATGACTTTACTCCTAATAAATTGGTGATTGAATAGCTTTAAATGTGCAAGAACAGTAGCCCTGATAAGCAGGAATTTTTTATATCTATTTTACTCCCATCTCTGCAACTAAGACAATAATAAAAATGTACCTCCAGGTCATTTACTTTCTTGGTGTCTTATAAAAAGTGTACCAGTAATTGTTTGATCCACCTCAATAAAATACACTGTTACACAGTTCTGTGAGTATCACATGGCTGATCAATTGGATTTTTGGCTACTTCAATCTACAAATTGACATTTTGGGCCCAAGTTTCCACATGATTTGCACCTGATTTTTAGGAGCAACTGGTGGAGAACGAACTATCTTAGAAATCGCAAATTTCCACATTTTTTTTCCTGCAGTTCTAGTCAGGTAGAACAGTTCTACTTTGGAACAGAATTTTTTCTTCAAAAGGGGGCATGTCCGGCCACTGACGCTTGATTTCAAAGTTTCCACAGTGAAAACGTACTCCAAACTAACTTAGAATGGAGCAAGTGAAGATTTTTGTAGAACTGAAAAAACCTGTTCTACACATTAAAAAATCAGGCGCAGGTTACAAATTAGGCGTCCAGAACGAGGTGGGGGGGGAAGGGAAGTCATTAAATTCTATAATAAATCCTTATTTATACTTATACAAATATTATACAAATAAATCCAACCTGAATAAACATTTATAAGCAAAGAAAAGATTAAATAAACCATCTTCCTACCTGTGTGAAAGTGCTTCAGGCAGGCCTTTCGGGACCGAAGGCTGAACGGGCCGGCCCGAGACTTCGGGCAGGGCCCGTCCCCAGCACCAGATTTACAGGTAGGTGGCGTCAGGTCGGGTCGAGTCGGTTCGGCTCGGAGGGGGGGGGGGGAGAGAGAGAGAGAGGGGGAGAGGGAGAGAGAGGAGGAGAGGGAGAGAGAGGAGGAGAGGGAGAGAGAGGGGGGGAGGGAGAGAGAGGGGGGTCAGGTCGGATCCAGTCCGGGAGCGGGAGTCGGGTCGGGTCGGGTCGGGAGCGCGGGTCGGGTCGGGTCCAGTCGGGGGGGGCGGGGAGCGGGAACAGGAGCGCGGGTCGGGTCAGGTCCAGTCGGGGAGGCGGGGAGCGGGTGTCGGGTCGGGTCCAGTCGGGGGGGGCGGGGAGCGGGTGTCGGGTCTGGTCCGGAGGCAGGGGGGCGGCGGGGAGCAGGTATCGGGTCTGGTTGGGTGGGGGGGGAAGCAGGAGCTGGCCATGGAAGGAGCCTTATTCACGCAGCCCCAGTGAGGCCATTCGGCCAGGGCTAGGGGCTGCGTGCTTCAGGCCCCTCCCACACAGTTCGGCGCCTGGAGCTACTGCACTTGCGTGCCCACTGTAGCACGCATGTGCAGAGGTCCCGGCACTGTTTTCAGCGCAGGAACCTGGCTCCGCCCTCCCACAGCTCATGCTGGCTGCGCCGAGGGCCAGAGGACCTGCAGGGAGGTGGAGAATACGGAGGATTTTTTTAGGCGCACTTTGTGGCGTGAAAAATGGGCGTCCAGATCGGGACTGCGCCGTTCTAGGCGCGTGTGGAAACTTGGGCCCAATGTACCAACTCATGGTCAATCATTGAGAAGTGACATTAACTTCAGTCCTCTCTTTGTCCTGCTTGTAATGTCGATGCATACTAGTTTTGCTTTGCATGAACCCAAAAATTGTTCTGTAATTCTGGAGTCAAGGCCGAATCAGACCCAAAACCTGGTATTATAGAAAAAAGAAAGAAAGACTTGGATTTATATAACGCCTTTCACGACCATCAGACATCTCAAAGCGCTTTACAGCCAATGATGTATTCTTTGAAGTGTAGTCACTGTTGTAGTGTAGGAAACGCGACAACCAATTTGCACACAGCAAGCTCCCACAAACAGCAATGTGATAAGGACCAGATAAACTGCTTTTGTTATGTTGATTGAAGGATAAATATTGGGATAACTCCACTGCTCTTCTTTGAAATACTGCCATGGGATCTTTTACATCCACTTCAGAGAGCAGACAGGACCTCAGTGTTACATCTCATCAGAAAGACAGTATCTCCAACAGTGCTGCACTCCTTCAGTAGTGTTCAGCCTAGAATTTTCATGTCCAGGACTATGAACCTACAACCATCTGACTCAGAGGCAAGGGTGCTACCCACTGAGCCACAGCTGACACTTAGTACAAAGCACTTTTATTTTGTACTAACGTTAAGGTTGTATTGGTAAAACACCCTTCCAAAAGCAAGCTCAGGATAAGTAAAATGAGTACAGGTGGAGCATCAAGAGTCCAGAACGCTCAGGACCGAGGCCGTTCCAGATTCCAGACTTTCAATCGTCTTTCTGACGTCACAAATCCGGAAAACCCGAGCCCAGGTTTGGGTATTTCCGGATTTCGGAACGTCAGAAAGGGGTTGGGGGGAGGGACTGGTGTCCACACCACCGGCCCTGTAAATGAGATCATCAGCTGGGGCCCCGCCATGGAGGAGGTATTCGGGTGGGCCCCGCCATGGAGAAGGTGTTCGGGCGGGCCCCGCCATGGAGAAGGTGTTCCGGCGGGCCCCGTCATGGCGAAGGTGTTCAGGTGGGCCCCGCCATGGAGAAGGTGTTCCGGCGGGCCCCGCCATGGAGGAGGTGTTCAGGTGGGCCCCGCCATGGAGAAGGTGTTCCGGCGAGCCCCGTCATGGAGAAGGTGTTCGGGTGGGCCCCGCCATGGAGAAGGTGTTCCGGCGGGCCCCGCCATGGAGGTGGTGTTCGAGCGGGCCCCGCCATGGAGAAGGTGTTCCGGCGGGCCCCGTCATGGCGAAGATGTTCAGGTGGGCCCCGCCATGGAGAAGGTGTTCTGGCGGGCCCCGCCATGGAGGTGGTGTTCGGGCGGGCCCCGCCATGGAAAAGGTGTTCGGGCGGGCCCCGCCATGGAAAAGGTGTTCGGGCGGGCCCCGCCATGGAGGTGGTGTTCGGGTGGGCCCCGCCATGGAGATGGTGTTCGGGCGGGCCCCGCCATGGAGGTGGTGTTCGGGCGGGCCCCGCCATGGAGAAGGTGTTCGGGCGGGCCCCGCCATGGAGGTGGTGTTCGGGCGGGCCCCGCCATGGAGAAGGTGTTCCGGCGGGCCCCGCCATGGAGAAGGTGTTCGGGCGGGCCCCGCCATGGAAAAGGTGTTCGGGCGGGCCCCGCCATGGAAAAGGTGTTCGGGCGGGCCCCGCCATGGAGGTGGTGTTCGGGTGGGCCCCGCCATGGAGATGGTGTTCGGGCGGGCCCCGCCATGGAGGTGGTGTTCGGGCGGGCCCCGTCATGGAGGTGGTGTTCGGGCGGGCCCCGCCATGGAGGTGGTGTTCGGGCGGGCCCCGCCATGGAAAAGGTGTTCCGGCGGGCCCCGCCATAGAGGAGATGTTCGGGCGGGCCCCGTCGCAGAGGAGATGTTCAGGCGGGCCCCGTCGCGGAGGAGATGTTCGGGCGGGCCCCGTCGCGGAGGAGATGTTCGGGCGGGCCGGTGAGGAGGCCCCGAGGTAAGGAGAGGTGGCGAGTGGGTCGAGACGAGGGGTGATGAGGCAAGGCTTGAGGTCGGGCAGCGGCAGGGCCCCGAGGTCGGCGGGTCAAGATTCTGGAACAGTTCAGATTCCAGAACTCTGGGTTTTCGACGCTGCACCTATTACAATAGATAAAATAAAATGTTAGATTGTAGATAAAAAGAGAAGCAATGCTTTTTTTTTAGCCCTATTAGCAACAGGCTAATTTAAAGGCCAGATATATCTAAAGGGGATAAGTTGGGTGGATGATCAATAGAGGATCAAGGAAAGGAAATTTATTAAATCGATTCTTCACAGCAGCCTTCACAAATGAAGACTGAGGTCAAATTCCAGATCCAGTCAGTTATTCTGACACAGGAATCTATAACAGATGTCGACATCAGTACAGCATATTGCTATAAATTTGGATCTACCGTAGATGCCTTCTCAGGTTCAGTGGCATCAGTTGCTCCTGCAAGTTGTCTGAATGGCTTACTTATATGGTAGATTACTCACATTGCTCTTTATCTACTTGTGCGATAGCATAACATGGGAGTCAGCAATAGCACCCCGAGTGCCAGAACCTGAACCAGATCTGCATGTCCCACAATGAACTACTTTAATCTCTCCAAAACCAAACTGAGCAAACATATTGGTGAGGCGAGGCTAAATACAAATTGTTAAATGTCTTTATTTTTACAGTAAGCTGAACATGCAGAAGAGCCAATATGATCAGACTCACGTGCAATTTAGCTTTGCACAATAATACAAAATAAAGAACACTACCTCATTAGTGGGTCATCTTACTTCACTTAAATAAAATGGTTTCTAACTATCCTCCAGCATTTCTATTTTTTTTACCTCAACAAAAGTGTTAATAGATTTCTCTTTAGCAAACCTGGCTGCCTTTACAGTCTTCATGTTTTCATGTTATGTCAAGTTATTCACAGCTAGAAAACAGGTTCAAAAACTTTCCAACACAATTGGTATGAGTTTGCTTTTTGATTGCCTAAAAAAGCAAATAAGTAACTTATTTACAGTCAATGGGGAAACAATATCAAAGCCAGCTCACTAGCATCTTAACCACCTATCATCTCAGAATTTGCCTTAACTTGCATCAATTCAACATGCTTTAAAACACAACATTCAAAGTATCTTGTTTCAAAGTCTTTTCTGTGAAAAATCCTGAAACATGGACCTGTGTTATGAAGAAACTCAAAGCTTCAACAAAATGAGAGAGGATTTGGGCAAGGCCCTCATTAATATGTTTCAGAGCTCCACAAATATAGGCGTTAATCCAAGTATTGTAGGATTGTAATTGTGACCCCAATATTCAGAAATGGAATGAGAAATGGACCTGGAATTTCTGAATCAGTTAACCTAACATATACAGGATGTAATGGATGTTCCTCTAAAGGGTGTAGAGACCAGAAGGAGTGATAAAGTTCCACAATGAGATTTTTAAAGAAGGTTAAATTAGATAGCTGGATGGAAAAATGGCTTAGCGAATGGGAGCAGAACAACATAGTAAATTTTAAAAAAGCTTTCTCTAGGGAAAGAAACTAGCAGAGTTCTTCAGGATGTGTCCTGTTTTCACACCATCATAAATAATACTGAGAAAGTTTGTTGATGCCAAGCTATATAGCCAAGCACCAAATATAGAGAAGATAAACAGAATTTTTCTCAGTTAAGCAGATGGGCTAATGAATGCAAAATGGATTTTTAGGAACCTGTTCCCAGACTGACTGCAGCATTGTTCCACTCTTATCAATACACCAAGCCAATCTAAGGATCTTGCATCTTGTAATAAGTGCAAGTAACGCAGTGACCTATGAAGAAATAATCTGTGAATTATAATTGTTGGATTTGACCTTTGCTGGTTTAAGGAGATAGCATCTGCTGCTTTTTGAACTAAGTGTGGCTCAGTACTCAGAGCTGAGTACTCAGAACTGAGTTTGCAGAATAGGCTGATCCTAATTTTTCCAGGAACTGAGTCTGATCAATGAAGCAATTATCCCCACTTAAAAGAAACAAAAGCAATTCCACTAACATTTTGACATTGCAGATTATCAGCAGTTTTTAGTATTTCTTGATGACATTTCAGATTCCTCTCCCTCGTTTATTTTCTACCGCATCTAATTCTTGAAACAGTATTGAATTCTGGTTCGACAGGGATCGGTTGCTCTTATCTAACTGATTTTGTATCGCTCATGTCATCTGATCAGTAGACTTTCTTTTGACTGGTGGAAAATTTACACCATGGGGGTCACATGGTTATGATCAACATGAATAACAAAATGGCACAAAATAAAATCTGAAAATGTAAGTGACAACTACAGTACATATCAAGAAGTGGAAGGCTTTAAAATAAATCACAAAATTACTCCGTCTAATGACAGATAGGGATTAAAATAGTGTGTTGAATTTATGAAGCTGGAATACACAAATGAGTTTTCTACTGTTTTCTGTTAAAATATCAATTTTTGAATGGTACTGTCTGTCCTTTTGCTTTAATTACACAATCCAATAGAATATATTCAGCTACAGAGATTTTCCATAGCCTTGTGATCATATTGAATAGAAAGCAAATACTCAATTGTATTCAATGGAAAGCAGCCAGCTGCGGTAAATATACAGGGATTGAGAATTCGCAATCCTGCAACACCACAATAAAAATAACAGAACACGACTTTGTCAATGCTAGCAATTCGAGAGTCTTATCCACTCAGTTCCAGGGATGAAGCAGGGCCGGGTGCCTGTGCCAGTATTAGCACAGCTAGGGAACCCACTCAGTGGGGAAGTAACTCAGTGCATTAGCCAGTCACTAAAGTATAGTGCTCACAGGTTAGGTTAAAGAGGGATCAAGAGCCAAGAAATTGACGCATTTGCAGGAAGGTCGGTTCCATAATTGCAACCAGGCTGTGTGATCTCCTGGGGCAGTCTCTTCCGTCCATCGAAAGGGAAGATAACCTCCCTGCGTGCTGTGACTCCCTCCATAAGTACATGGGAGAGTCTGGGTGCAGCCGTGCACCCTTGTGCAGTGCTTGTCAGTGTTTGCAGCACCTCAATGCTGCAGAATACTGACAAGCACAACTGTCAAAGTCAATGTGGACATGGTCACTTTAAGGAAACCGGCTGATGATGCATCATCAAATGACGCCATCAGAGCTGCTTCCTTTTAATTGGCCAGAAACTTCGCAGGGCGGCCTTAACAAGCCCCATCAATGGAAAATTCTTTTCACAGAGCGGGATGGAGCCAGGAGCAGGGTCGTGACCTGCCACCAACCTCGACCACCTCGGACTTGCCATGGTTGGCAAAATCGCGGCCTTTATAAAGAAAAAAGAAAGAGTTGCATTTATATAGCGTCTTTCACAGCCATTGAACGTCTCAAAGCGCTTTATAGCCAATAAAGTACTTTTGGAGTGTAGTCACTGTTGTAATGTGGGAAATGATGTGACTAGTTCAAATGAAAAAAATAGTCGTTGAAGCCAACTAAATATCTCACCTGTGTCTTGTTGAGTTAGAAAAGGTCATTTCTAATTAGAAAGGGCAAATTCAAAATGAACCTGCCTGGCGGGAAACTGATATAGTCAGATTGTCCACCTGTTTTACAAACCGCCGAATTTTACTTTCCATTGCTCGTGTCAGATTCCCACTGATGGGGTGAGGGTCAATGTTCCCGTTAATTTTTTGAGGGGTGCGTGGCCCCTTTAAGGGGCTGCACGGCCATTCAAAATATCGTACACGCGCAGCTTTTTCTATTAAAAGGCGGTGAGCCAGCAGCACGGGAGCTGCAGAGGACTGCACGGCTGCGCAGCTTAAAGGAAACATTGGTGGGGGATAGAGTAAAATTACCCCATCACTTCCAGTGATGGAAGGTTTAGGGCAGACAGTGCCTTTCTTCATGCTAATTTATCCAAAAATATAGAAACTTAGAAAATAGGAGCAGTAGTAGGCCATTCGGCCCTTCGAGTCTGCACCGCAATTCAATATGATCATGGCTGATCCTCTATCTCAACACCATATTTTCGCTTTTTCCCCATACTCCTTGATGCCTTTTGTTTCTAGAAATCTATCTATCTCCCTCTTATAAAGTAACAAGTTGAACTTTGAAAGCAAACAATACATCTTTCAGGGAAATAGATAGGCAGAAAGGGTAGGTGGGTGGAGTATAGGAGAAAAATGGGTTACTGGGGAAGGGGCCTCTGACCTCTCATCACATGTTCTTGGGGCGAGCAAGTGGAGGTGGCAGGGGGATTGGATGGAAGCTTAAGGAGGATACAGAGATTGAGTGGATCGTTCAAAAGGAATGAGTAATGACAAGTGAGGGAGAGGGCAGTGGGAATGTGAAAGGGTAGGAGATGGAATAGGAGCAAGGGGTGAAAAAGGACAAGTGATCCTGGAGTGGGTGGGAAAGGAGCTGCTAAGAACCACATTTTCATTGCAACACTCATCCCAGCTGCAGCCGGCGGCCATTGATGGCTCCTTTCTCCAACACATTGCCTCGTTCCACCCATTAACTCCTACCTGAAAAGAAAGAAGAAAAGAAGTTTAGGGGATAAATAGAAGCTGACAGAGAGAGAAGCAAAAAGCAGAGTTTGGAAGCGAGAAGCAGAAGAGATGGGAAAGAGAGACAGAAGCAGAGAGAGAAAAACAGCAGCAAACAGACAGCATAGACAAGTAGGAAAGCGACCATGTTGTGGTCAGAGAGAGAGACCATATTCTCTGACTTGCCATGTGCAATGCCACAGCAGATCATCTCGTCTTAAGTAATAATACATTGTGCATTTTATAATATAATGCTTCTGTCAGTATAATTATGTGTCCACCAACTCACTGTAAGCAGCACTACAGGAGAGCAATGAGATTTTAAAAAATAAAGAGATATGATTGAATTGTAAAAATGTGATTCACACATACTGTCTAGCCAAATAAAGAATAGAGTAGCAAATTCTTAGAATTGACATTTGCTGTTGCTTCTCAGTTGCCCAGCCTGTCCTTAATGGGTAAAACTGTACACATGTTTCCATTATTGCTTAATTTGTTTTCATTTTGCAGCTTTTATCCTTACAGCCAGTTAAACCAGCTGATTAGGCTTAAAGGTCACAATGAGAAAATGAATTAGACTGTCAATCTTTTGTGTAAAATTGAGGTATGTTAATGCACTGGAGCTCAATAAATAATGTCTTGATCTATAGTATCTGAAGGGCTTTATCAATCGCACTGCAGAGAGGAGAATCTTGAATCAACACATAAAAGGGCAGAGCTCTTCAGCTGGAACATGACTATCAAAACGAGACGCGTATGGGAAATGCTGAAGTCTTGGCATTCCATCAACTATTCTACTGGACCAAAGGGAGGTTGTGTCCCATCCTAAATTGTCATAAACAAGACCCCTGAGATTACCAAGCCTGTAAATCAGGGTTTAATCTTTGCTATTACATTGCAGCAGAGGTCAAGAATCATCTATGTCCTTGATCTATACACTTAAAAACAGATAATTCCTGTAAAGACTCTACTTCAGTAAACAGCGACTAAATCAGTATTCTGCTAATATTATAGGACATAAAAAAGTAACACATTTCTGACACCTTCCTTTTGGCAACAATTAGCTGTAAATTGCCAGGAAGTGAATATTCATCCTGTTCATGTTATGGCACTGTTATTATTTTGTCAGGTAAAGCTCACTTCACACTCCATGGGCACAAAATTTGGAGCATGAGCGCCTGTTATTTGGTCATTGCATGTGCCCTTAGAGGTTCAAAATGCCATCCGTGGCGCACATGCACACTTGTGCGATGAATAGAGCCAGGCGCCATATTGGTGAGAGTGTCAGCACGCACGCAGTAGACATCCGCCGGAAGTATGCAAAACAGGCAGATCACGATGTCAATCAACGTGCAATGCTGATTTGATGCCACCAGTGCCATTTTGGAGCACAACACACTTTCTTAAGCTTACATAACTGAGCTTGTGTTCAGCAGCAGGAAGGACCACCCCACCAGCGCAGATATAAATGAATCATCAGGATAGTTGTTGGTTGATATATTCTGGCTGCTGGTATGATTCTACAAGTGTTTGGTGGTTTCTATAAGTTGTTTCAAGTTGCAAAACTGTACAAGGAGTTGTATGTGAGTTGCTGAAGGACTTTTTGCTGACTTCAAGGCTTCTGCAGAAACCACTTGCTGCCAGACATGGGTGCACTAGTGGGTATTCCCTTGCAATACAGCATGACTTGGAAAATAAATAGAGGCCATGCTGAACAGGACCAGCTGCTGGAGGAGGGAGGAGGAGGGGGAGAAGGGCTCTCAGCAGATGGTCATATCCGCCCAGGATGTTCAGGGAGCAATTCTCCTACCTGAACCTCAGCGAGAAAGAGTATGTGAGACATCTGCGCTTCAGTTAAAATGTCTTCACTGAAAACAGTCACCTGCTCCAGCCACAATGCACCTCCCCTTTAAGAGGTGCAGGCTAGCTTTAACTGGTCTGAACAAGTTACGATGTTGTGCACCCTGCTGATGCATGAAGCTAATGAACAGCATGGTTAGTGCTGGCTGTATGGCAAAATCATTCAAATAAGCAGGCAGCATGAAGGTGACGTGCTGCCTGAGTTGCAATTATCGGGTTACACCATTTTTCGGAAGCTATCGAATTTAGTCTCCCAAATCTTGGTGTATTTGTCAGCCATTATTATTTGCTGCAGTTTCACTGTATTTCTTGCAAAGTCCCCTGGAATTTCCTCAGGGGTTCTCCACATCGTCCCATAACTCCAGATGAAAATCATCACAAGTTCCAAAGAAATGGTGGAAATGGGTAAAACATTGTTTCTCCAGGGATCCCACCAATCCTCTGTTAGAATCATAGAATAGAATCATAGAATGGTTACAGCAAGGAAGAAGGCCATTCGGCCCATCGAGCCCGTGCCGGCTCTCTGCAGGAATACCTCAGCTTTTCCCACTCCCCCACTCTTTTCTGTAGCCCTGCAATTTTCGTTAACTTCAGGTACTTATCCAACTCTCTTTTGAAGCAGTGATTGAGTCTGCCTCCACCACCCTTCCAGAGAGTGCATTACAGATCCTAACCACTCGCAGTATCAAAACATTCTTTCTTATGCCACTTTAAATCTGTGTCCTCTGGTTCTCGACCTTTCTGCCAATGGGAACAGTTTCTCTCTCTCGACTCTATCCAGACCCCTAATGATTTTGAACACCTCTATCAAATCTCCTCCCAATCTTCTCTGCTCTCAGGAGAACAACCCCAGCTTCTCCAGTCTATCAACGTAACTGAAGTCCCACATCCCTGCAACTATTCTTGTAAATCTTTTCTGCATCTTTCCAAGGCCTTCACATCCTTCCTAAAGTATGTTACCGGTACCCAGAATTGGACACAATACTCTAGTTGAGGCTGAGCCAGTGTTTTCTAGAGGTTCAACATAATTTCTACACTTTTGTGTTCTGTGGGGCTGAAATTCAGCTCCCCAAAAAGGCCTCTTAGTGCCAGAAAGCGGCGGCCAGGTGATGGAGTCAAGCGGTTGCCGACTTCCAGTCCAATGACCACCGCCAGCGAAATTTAACTCGGAGATTTTTCTGGTGGTCCCCACTTCCACCCTGTTGCTGCCGACCATCCTAAGTGCATTGTCAAAGAGTGCACCACCAATCTCCTGCACCTCCATCACACCTCCTGCGAAATTTACCTCCAAAAATCTATAATCCGCCGCGCGGTGCTCCCGACAGCTTTTTCTCTCGGTGCATCTTGCTCTCAGTCTGTGAGCCACAGCAGTGTTGCGGCCCTTCAAGGGGAGGGCGCACTGCCATGGCCGGCATGTTTCTTTTTGCCTGCTGACTGCCAGGTCGGGCCGATAATTATGCCCCCCCCCCGGGTTTAGCCGGGCCGCCAATAGGCAGCGGGCCCACCTGAAACCCTGGTGGCCCAGTGGACTGCAGTTTCAAAATGCCGAAGGCTCTCCCCTTCGACATGACATCATCTCCACTCCACTGCTGATTGTCAGCGGCAGAAACTCTGTCCCGCCTCTATTTCCGCCCGCTACAGTACTTACCACCCCACTTCTGCCCCCATTATGATCGTCTTCCGGTCCACTTCGAAAAAAACGACCATGAACTGAATTTACCAAAAGAGATAACCTCATCAGAAGCAGCGGAATAAACACTTCGGAAGTGGAAGGTGTGACCCATTTTGAGCAGAGGTAAATTTCAGCCCCTAAACCTCTATTGATGAAGCCCAGGATCCCTAAAGCTTTTTTAATTGCTTTCACAACCTGCCTGCCGCCTTCAACAATTTATGCACATATACACCGAGATCTCTCTGTTCATGCACTCCCTTTAGGCTTGTACCCTTTATTTTATATTTCATACGAACATAAGAACATAAGAAATAGGAACAGGAGTAGGCCATACGGCCCCTCGAGCCTGCTCCGCCATTCAATAAGATCATGGCTGATCTGATCATGGACTCAGGTCCACTTCCCCGCCCACTCCCTATAACCCCTTATTCCTTTATCGTTTATGAAACTGTCTATTTCTGTCTTAAATTTATTCAATGTCCCAGCTTCCACAGCTCTCTGAGGCAGCGAATTCCACAGATTTACAACCCTCTGAGAGAAGAAATTTCTCCTCATCTCTGTTTTAAATGGGAGGACCCTTATTCTAAGATCATGCCTTCTAGTTCTAGTCTCCCCCATCAGTGGAAACATCCTCTCTGCATCCACCTTGTCAAGCCCCCTCATAATCTTAAATGTTTCGATAAGACCACCTCTCATTCTTCTGAATTCCAATGAGTAGAGTACTCAACCTTTCCTCATAAGTCAACCCCCTCATCCCCAGAATCAACCTAGTGAACCTTCTCTGAACTGCCTGCAAAGCAAGTATATCCTTTCGTAAATATGGAAACCAAAACTGCACGCAGTAATTCCAGGTGTGGCCTCACCAATACCTTATATAGCTGTAGCAAGACTTCCCTGCTTTTATACTCCATCCCCTTTGCAATAAAGGCCAAGCTACCATTGGCCTTCCTGATCACTTGCTGTACCTGCATACTACCCTTTTGCACTTCATGCACAAGTACCCCCAGGTCTCGCTGTACTGCGGCACTTTGCAATCTTTCTCCATTTAAATAATAACTTGCTCTTTGATTATTTTTCTGCCAAAGTGCATGACCTCACACTTTCCAACATTATACTCCATCTGACAAATTTTTGCCCACTCACTTAGCCTGTCTATGTCCTTTTGCAGATTTTTTGTGTCCTCCTCACACATTGCTTTTCCTCCCATCTCTGTATCATCAGCAAACTTGGTTACATTAAGCTCAGTCCCTTCTTCCAAGTTATTAATATAGATTGTAAATAGTTGGTGTCCCAGCACTGATCTCTGCGGCACCCCACTAGTTATTGGTTGCCGACCAGAGAATGAACCATTTATCCCGACTCTCTGTTTTCTGTTAGTTAGCCAATCCTCTCTCCAAGCTAATATATTACCCCCAACCCCGTGAACTTTTATCTTGTGCAGTAACTTTTATGAGGCACCTTGTCAAATGTCTTCTGGAAGTCCAAAATACACCACATCCACTGGTTCCCCTTTATCCACCTTGTTCGTTACATCCTCGAAGAACTCCAGCAAATTTGTCAGACATGATTTCTCCTTCATAAATCCATGCTGACTCTGCCTGACCAAATTTTGCTTTCATTCTTTCGACCAAAATGTATCATTTCGCACTTTTCTGCATTAAATTACATCTGCCATGTGTCTGTCCATTCCATCAGCCTGCCGATGTCCTCTTGAAGTCTATCACTTGTACTCCTCACTATTCACTATACTTCCAAGTTTTATATCATCTGAAATTTTGAAATTGTACCCTGTACACCCATATCCTAGTCATGAATATATATCAAGAAAAGCAGTACTGACCCCTGGAGAAGAGCACTTTATTCCTTCCTCCTATGCAAAAAACAAGCGTTCACCACTATTCTCTGTTTCCTGTCACTTAGCTGTTTCCTGTCACTTGCCAATTTCTTATCCATGGTGCCATTGTCCCAGCTTCAACTTTGCTGGCAAGCCTATTATGTGGCACTTTGTTGAGCGCCTTTTGGAAATCCATGTACACTACGTCAACTGCATTGCCCTCATCAACCCTCTCTGTTATCTCATCAAAAAACTCAATCAAGTTAGTTAAACACGATTTGCTTTTAACAAATCCATGCTGGCTTTCCTTGATTAATCCACACGTCCAAATGACTGTTAGTTTTATCCCTGATTATTATTTCTAAAAGCTTCCCCGCTACCAAGGGTAAACTGACAAGCCAATAGTTGCTTGGTTTATTTTTTTTATCAGGGAGGCTTTGAGGGTGTCCTTGTAATGTTTGCACTGCCCACCTTTGCCTCCTTAGCTGTGAAGAAGTTCCAAGTAGAGCGCTTGCTTTGGGAGCCTCGTTCTGGCATGCGAACTATGTGGCCTGCCCAGTGGAGCTGATCAAGTGTGGTCAATGCTTCGATGCTGGCCTGGTCAAGGATGCTAATGTTGGTGCATCTGTCTTCCCAGGGACAAAAGTGCAACATCCCCACTGACAACTGGGAGTCCCTGGTGAAAGACTGCCCTAAGTGGAGGAAGTGCATCCGGGAGGGCGCTGAGCACCTAGAGCCTTGTTGCCGAGAGCATGCAGAAATCAAGCGCAGGCAGCGGAAAGAGCGTGCCACAAACCAGTTCCACCCACCCCTTCCCTCAACAACTATCTGTCCCTCCTGTGACAGAGTCTGTGGTTCTCGTATTGGACTGTACAGCGACTTAAGAACTCATATTAAGAGTGGAAGCAAGTCTTTCTCGATTCCGAGGGACTGCCTATGATGATGACTTGCTTAAACCACTGCAGGAAGCAGAGCCTGCTGCTGCAGGAGGACGACGCCTGCGAAAGCAGGTCGCTGATTGCAGTGCGGGCAGGTACAGCAGGAGGAGCGAAGGAGCAGCAAGAGTTTATAGATGGAAGTGATCGGGGCCCAGGAGAGGCGTGAGTTTGGGGCTTAGAAGAGGCGAGGGCCCAGGGGCAGCACGGGCCAAGCCACACTGCGATATATCTGTGCACTAGGTCCGCGCAGCAAAGCTGGTCTCCAGTCGTCTTGGGTCATCCTTGCCACTGGACCAAGACCTAGCTCTCTCAAGCCCGTGTGGTGGCTGATGTGCAACGGCCACCACACATTAAAAAAATCCAAGCACAGGCATCTTCCACCCTTCAAGCTGTAGTTCAGGATCTGGAATGTTAGGTCTTTCATTGAAACACCTGTGAACTTATCCCTTTTTGGCATGAAAGCAAGACATCCTCACTTCGAGGGATTGCCTACGATGATGGGTTTATCTTTACATCCTTTTTTGAACAAAGGTGTAACATTTGCATTTCTCCAGTCCTCTGGCACCATCCCCGTTTCTAAGGAGGATTGGAAGATTATGGCCAGTAACTCAGTGATTTCTTCCTTCACTTCCCTCAGCATCCTAGGAATCATCCCATTCGGTCCTGGTGACACCTATTTTAAGTACAGCCAGCCTTTCTACTACCTCGTCTTTATCAATTCTTATCCCATCCAGTATCTCTTTACCTCCTCCTTTACTTTGTCTATGGCATCTTCTTCCTTGGTGAAGACAGATGCAAAGTATTCATTTAGTATCTCAGCCATATCCTCTGCCTCCATGTGTAGATCTCCCTTTTGGTCCCTGATCGGCCCCACCACTTCTCTTACTACCTGTTTACTATTTAGTTATGCCAATAGATTGGGAGAGCCCCAGGGAAATTCTCCCCCAGTGCTTTTCCCAAAAGATAAACATCATAAATGCAGCATAATTGAGATAAACCTACAGAAGAGATGGCGGAGTCTCAAACCAGTGTAAAAGACAGGAGATAAGCAGGGAGGGACAAGTCTGCACAGGGCTGTAGGTCAGAATGCAGAGGACTAAGTCTGTTAAAGTCAAGCTGATGTCCCGCTGAAGTGGCATGGCATAACGTATTCATTATTTTTGTTATGATGCAGAGATAAATCGTATCAATTGATATAGGCAAACCTGATCGTAACTATTGCTTTGTACATTCACCATACTATGGAATAAAATATTGTAACAATTCAAACTAAGCCTTGTTCCATTTAGTGTTAGCTCAGTTTTTCTTCAGAGCCTCAAGATGTACACATGCAAGAGACTCAGATATCTGGTTTTGAACACAAGAGGATTGCACTGCGACATCCGGAGTCCCACTATTCTATGAGCAAATATTGCACAGTGTGAGTCAACTCCCATAAATGTTAACACCACTAATAGGAGCTACTGAAGCTGAGAATGTATCTGTAGCAGAACTGAATTTTGTAACAGAAGGCATTAAGCGTTAAAGTTTGAAGAAACTTCATTTCATTTGTGGTGTGAGACAAGCAGCCACCAACTGGCCCGAAACATCAAATTGATAACAAAAGTCTTGGTGTATCAGCAAAAAACATCAAGAGCTGGCTTTAGGCATGATAAAGGCCACTGCTGAAAGTGTATGGGGAAAAGGGAGCACCGATGTACAAAGGCCTTCAAGCTTGCTGGACCAAATAGGATAAACATACTGACATATAGTTTCAACTAGAGCATCAGCTATCACTCAATCACTCATTCATCCACATTTTTAAATCCATCAATGCCATCTTCTCTGGATTGGGCACCAGGCATGGGGAGAAATTCGGGGCGTAAAGGACTTTTCGCCTGGGCGCAGCGCCACTAATGACTCCCGCGAAATTCCACAGGAGTTTAACGGCGGCGGTAACCGGTGGCACCATGCTCCAGCGATGATGATGCCATCATCGTGCACAGCAACCAGTTTTCAGCCCGGAGCAAAAATTCGGTTCTGCTCCCTGAAGCTGTAGGCCACTCACAGGGCAAAAGTTAAAATGGAGGTGTCAGTTTGAAAGAAAAAAAAAAATCGGCTGACTTACTTCATCTTGGATTGTGGGGTCTGTGCCGCGACCTTGCTGCCCGGTACTCCACGTGAGTGCTGGGTTGATGCCATGGCACCCAACTCTCTGGTGGTGCAGGTAAAACAATGTCCCCAGCCATATTAGATTCCCAGTTTCTCATCACTTAAAATAATGTGATTGAGAAAGGTTTGAGCTGTTAAACGATTTTGGCCATTGCTTTACCACAACAGTAGAGATAACCATTTGAAATGTAAAGAACTTCGAATTTTACAGATATCCGATAGGAGATAGTTTGCCTATTAGAAACAAGTTGTGGCATTGAAATTGACATTCACGTGAAACATGCAGATGAAAATATATGCACTGGGGATTATAAAGTGTGATTTGGTAAAGTGTAAAGGTACGCGGAGTCAGAGGAAATGTATGAGCATGGATCGAGAATTGGCTGGCTAACAGGAAGCGGAGATTCAGGATAAATGGGTCCTTTTCAGGTTGGAAATCGGTGGTTAGTGGTGTGCCACAGGAATCAGTGCTGGGACCACAACTGTTTACAATATACATAGATGATCTGGAAGAGGGGACAGAGTGTAGTGTAACAACATTTGCAGATGACACAAAGATTAGTGGGAAAGCGGGTTGTGTAGAGAAGACAGAGAGGCTGCAAAGAGATTTAGATAGGTTAAGCGAATGGGCTAAGGTTTGGCAGATGGAATACAATGTCGGAAAATGTGAGGTCTTCCACCTTGGAAAAAAAAACAGTGAAAGGGAATATTATTTGAATGGGGAGAAATTACAACATGCTGCGGTGCAGAGGGACCTGGGGGTCTTTGTGCATGAATCCCAAAAAGTTAGTTTGCAGGTGCAGCAGGTAATCAGGAAGGCGAATGGAATGTTGGCCTTCATTGTGAGAGGGATGGAGTACAAAAACAGGGAGGTCCTGCTGCAACTGTACAGGGTATTGGTGAGGCCGCACCTGGAGTACTGCGTGCAGTTTTGGTCACCTTACTTAAGGAAGGATATACTGGCTTTGGAGGGGGTACAGAGACGATTCACTAGGCTGATTCTGGAGATGAGGGTGTTACCTTATGATGATAGATTGAGTAGACTGGGTCTTTACTCATTGGAGTTCAGAAGGATGAGGGGTGATCTTATAGAAACATTTAAAATAATGAAAGGGATAGACAAGATAGAGGCAGAGAGGTTGTTTCCACTGGTCGGGGAGACTAGAACTAGGGGGCACAGCCTCAAAATACGGGGGAGCCAATTTAAAACTGAGTTGAGAAGGAATTTCTTCTCCCAGAGAGTTGTGAATCTGTGGAATTCTCTGCCCAAGGAAGCAGTTGAGGCTAGCCCATTGAATGTATTCAAATCACAGATCGATAGATTTTTAACCAATAAGGGAATTAAGGGTTATAGGGAGCGGGCGGGTAAGTGGAGCTGAGTCCACGGCCAGATCAGCCATGATCTTGTTAAATGGCGGAGCAGGCTCGAGGGGCTAGATGACCAACTTCTGTTCCTAATTCTTATGTTCTTATGTTCTTATGTTCATATTATCCCTGTGAAGTGTGCGTGGTGATCATTCAAATAAGTTAAATCGCTATATAAAGCTGATTCAGAGGCGGTGTCCACACATTTCAGGAGCCTGCCTCCCTTGTCTAGCCACATTGGCCCAAATGCTTAATTTGCACACAGTCGAGTACAATGAGCAAAAATGTTTCTAACCTTTGGGGGGCATCGCACGTGGGCCCCAATACCCATCAAAATGTTAATTAATCATATGATTCTATGATATTTAAATTAGTTCCATCACAAAACCGGCCATCTTTTTCCATAGGCTCAATCTTTCAGCACTACTCACCTGCTTAAAGCTGGCTCTGCTCTCAACTTCAGATATTTAATTCTTAGTTATACATGACCGTTTAGTGGAGTATTTAAAGTTCTCTTTTAAGCATTTCACATTGGTGTATCTCCATAAACTTTGGCGCAGTACATGCTATGTTTGCTGCTACATTTTTGCTCGGATGTCTGGTGTGGGAAGCGGAGTAATGTTACTTTTGTCTCTTCTGATGTTGGCTCTGAGCTACATTGTCAGGGAAAATTTGAGGGAGAAATAGGGCTCAATTTTCCCCAGGAGTTGCTCCATTTTTTTTTGGAGTAGGCTGCTTTTTCTGGCCTAACTTAAAAATCCCAAGTTTCCCCAATCAATTTGCACTTAGTTACATTTTTTTTAGGTTAGTTTTTTTTTCTCAAAAGGGGGCATTACCAGCCACCTACGCCAGTTCTGCCCAGTTAGGCAACTTTGGCCAACTAATAGTTACTCCATTTCTACTTAGGCCGCGTATGTGGCCACTTGAGAAAATCCTTGCGGAGAGTTAAAGAAATCGGCGCAGGTAAGGAAATCGGTTCAGGTAAGGGCAGCAGATGCCTGGACAGCAGTAGCAGGAAAGGTAAGAGAGAGAGGGAGAGAGAGATGGAGGAGGAAGAGAGAGGTGGGGGGAGGGAGAAGGGGTGGGGGGAAGCCTTTGACTGGGAGGGAGGAGACCACTCGGCCAGGGCTAGGGGAAAGCAGGAGAACTGACAGAACTCACCGAGGCAGGAGAACTCACAGGTTACTATGGCAGCCCGATCTTTTTGGCGCAGGTCAAGGCTCCACCCACCTCGGGTTAGGCCACGCCAAATGCAAAGATCCTAAGGGGAAACTTACAACACTCTTTTTTTGGTGTACTTGGGCCACAATGCTTTGGGGAAAATTGAGCCCTTAGTTTGTATATACCGGTGCTTTACCTGACTGGCGAGTGCTTGATGCTAACATCGAGGGGTCGAAATTTCTTACTGCCATTTTTGATGCGGTTTCACCGCATGAGAGAAATTTTTAACTAATCGTTTCAGACGCACTCCCCAAACGTGAAATTCAGTGTTGACGCCTAAAGAATTGATAGGGGCGTTAAATCATGCGCTATGCTGCACTAAGTGGGCCATTAAACGTGGGCTCAACATTCGGGACTTAGGCATCATTTGGAGCTGTGCCACAGATTTAGTGGCGCCATCTGGATTGAATTGATAGGATATCGGGCATTGACAGCAAGGATCATCTGCCTGTGGTCGCAGACCAGCTGTACGTTGAGGGAGTGGAATCCCTTGCGATTCTGAAATATCTCTCCATTGTGGGGCGGGGCCCTCAATGCCACATGCGTACAATCAATGGCTCCTTGAACCCTGGGGAAGCCCGCTAGCCTGGCAAAGGCATGGATGTGCTCATCCTGGTCTTGCCTTGACACGCTGAACTTGTTGTAGTCGAATTGTTTGCCATAGAGAGCGTCGGTCACCTGGCGAATGTAGCAATGTACTGCAAACAGAAATGTTGCATACTTTGCCTACAAGAGACTGGAAGGAGCCAGTAGTGTAGACGTTCACTGCTACTATCATTTTCACTGCCACTGACAGCGAGGTCCTAGTGCAGATGTCAGTTGCCAGGTATGTCCGCAGAAGGCAGCAAAGCTCTGTGAACACCTCTCTACGAAACCTCAGCCTTTTTAAGCACTGGTCCTCGGACATTTCCAGACAAGAGTAATGCACACGGTAAACCCTGCATGTGTATGGCCTCCTGTCCCGCTGTCTGCGGCCTATTCTCTGGGGAGGATCCATATTTGGCCTAAGCTGTCTCTGCAGCCGCCGCCTTTCAAGTCAGCACTGCAGGACTGCTCCCATCACTTGGCACACGTCACAGCCGAGATAGAGATTTCAAAGTTAGCTGAGATGGCAGCCAATGTGTCCCAGATACTAGTAGTCAATCTGACGTGTCCACAGCAGTGTGATGCCAACACCCGACTGTCTGTGCGAGCATCAAACGCAGCACTGACCGAGACCTCTGAGCTCCAGCTACAACTCCGTTTAAATAACGCAGCCGATTTATTTCACCGCCTTGTGCAGCCCAAGTTTTTTAGTCATCATGGACACCAGCCATTACATAAGGCGGCAAAAGTGAATGTGGCAAGAGAGGCGCCAAGGAGGCATTGCACGTGTACGGACGTCATAATTTCCATGGACAGCACCGAGCGCCACTCCCAGACACCTAACTCTCAGATAACACCTAACACCAGCATTATCAGCATGCGTTATCAAACGAATTTCGACCCAAGTCCTTGAAATGGCAAATGTTCCATTGCCCAGCTTCAATATCCTTCTCTTTTGATGCGGTGCACAGTATTCACACAAGAATTTCTTTTTTTTTTAAACTTGACATTTTACTACAAATAGAATGAAATCAAATTACATTTTGCATTGAAAATGTGACCTTTACTGGTATAACACTTCTAAAATGTCCAAAGGTGAGTCACTGTTGTAGCTGAATGCTGATGTATGCATTGTTCATCATGACATATTGTACTTGAACGAAATGCTCTATTTCCCTCTCTGCCCATTTTTGGCGCCCAGGAGGATGTACGGCCGATTTCTTTTGTGCCCGATTGCACAGAAAAAAAAATACAACTTTCGCCAAAGTAAAATTTAATTTTGCCGCTGCGATACCCGAGGTTAAATCTGGAAGCGGAGCTTCAAGTGGGCGCCGAAAAGTCAGTGAGCATGCGCTGGGGGGGGGGGAAAAACTTTTTCCACGTGACGGGTGTGTCCGCGCATCCACAATGAACTTCCTGGTCTGGATCAGCAGCTTGTGAGAACACATTTGGATCGGAGCTGACCTGGACAGTTAGCTGCAATAGATGGATCCAAGGGAAAGGGAAGAAGGGGAAAGGGCCAAGAGATTTCTAGTTGAAAAAATTGAGCCCCTGGTAGACATCATTGAGAGGAGATGGGATGTGCTTGAGAACAAAGGAAGAATGGGACAAAAGAAACTGAAACCCTCTCTACGAGCAAAACTTTGGGACCATGTTGCTGAAGAGTTTAATGCAGTGGCCATGACCCCGAAAAGCAGCGTGCAGATCAAAAAGAAGTGGCAGGCCCTTGGCCAAGCAGTTACTGTAAGTAATATTTTTATTTATGCACTGCAAATACATTCGTAAATGTGACTAATATGTGTGTGTATGTGTGTGTGTGGCCAGCACAGCAAAAGGACTGGACCCTCTCTTTAAAAAGTTCTATTTTCATCTTTGCAAAGGAAGGTGTCACAGAAACACCGAGAAAGATGAAAAACTCGAGGAGGTCCGCCAAGTAGGCTGCAACTAACAGCCGTGGGACAGAGGATCGCTGATATGATTAAATCTCGCAAGAGAAGATCAACCACCAATGTGGACGCTGGGCCCAGGTTACTGACAGAGGGTAAGCTCTGCAAATTGCACAGTCTGGGTGGGCATTATGGTCTTTGAAAAGAGCCTGCGTTGTGTGACCCGCGTACTCATGTCACCCTGCCCCCTCTGCTTCATCCCCCGCTGCTAACCATGTTTTGCAGATGTTGCGCATCAGAAAGAAACAGAAGCTGAGGTAGAAGATCAGGAAGCCGTCAGTCCAGATATTCTTCAACTTCGAGGACGAGGCTGAGCTGGACATTGAAAGGCAGCAGCAAGAGCCCAATAATGAGATGGTTACATTGCAATTGGAGCCGGTGAATCCCCTGAGGATGCCAAGCTCTTTGCTGAGCGATACAACCGACGCAACATTTCATGGGGTACAGTCTGAGGCTGCGGGTCCCAGTGGGTTGCAGCAAGCCACAGCTGGGAGACAGCCGAGGAGGGTGGGAAGGAGAGCTCAACCTGAAACGCAGGACGCAGGGGATATAGGACAGATCATGGAAATGAATAGGGAGAGCACTGAGCTAACCAGATCGCTCTTGGCCACCATGGGTGGAGTGAAGGTAGAATTAGCGGGACTGTCAGTAGAAGTAGCGGAGGAATGGGAACGGTGTCGGGACAGATTAGGGAGGGAATATCGGAGATAGCTCCTGCAATAAGTGGACACACCCAGGCTGTTATTGCCCAACAGCAATTAGCAGCATCAACTGCTGACACTCAGATTCCAATCCCCAGACCAACCTCAGGTAGTGTGCCGCAGGTTGATCCACAGGCTGAAGAAGAGTCCGAAGAGGAATCCGGACCTTCCACAATGCTGTTCGCTAGGTCTGTCCCTGTTCAACCCCACCAACAACAACTGCGCCTTTGCGCAGAAAGCAGAAAAAACCTTGGGGTCAGGGTGAGGAAGCAGAAGTCTGAGACAACGGGCACGGGTTGGGGTAGAGGCAACGGCAGGGGCAAGAGGGGCGCACAGCGGTAAGGTCTTTGAATAAGGGGGAGGAGAGATGGCTGCAGATAGAATTTGTTTGTTTGTTTATTTGTTGCTGCTACTTGTTGTTTTCTTCATTGAAAAGTTTACAGTTTGATACAAAATATTTTATTAAAGTTAAGTAAGACTGTACAAATGTTTAATAAACCGAATTATTTTTTCAATTTAAGCAGAATCCTGCACATTTTTTTTGTATTAAAGCAACATAAACCAACACAACATAATGTACATTATTATGTATATTATTTTTTCACATTAACGGGTGCAAAGAGTCAACATTGTCAGGCTGTTTAGCCTTCAGGCAGCAAAGCGATCACGGATTAGCCACTGACGCAAGTCTCTATCAATGGCTATAGGTGCACGAGGCCGCCTCCTCTGTCATCGCCCTGCGGGTTGAGATGGTGGCATGGGTTCGTTGTCATCGTCCTCCTCCTGCTGCTGGTCCTCCTCATCCTCCTGCTGCTCCTCCTCTTCCTCCTCCTCCTCCTCGTTGTCAGCCTCCTTGTCCTCCTCTTCCACCCCACCCCTTCCCCCCTCAGGAGGATCTTCAATGTCCAGTGCCTGGCCCCTCATGATGGCCAAGTTGTGCAGCATGCAGCACACGACAGTGAACTGACCGACGTGATGAGGGGTGTATTGCAGGTAGTTTCCAGAGTGGTCCAGGCATCCGAAACGCTGCTTCAGTATGCCAATTGTCCGCTATATGGTGATCCATGTCATTATGTGCAACATGTTGTACCGACGCTCTGGCTCAGTGCAGGGGTTGCGTAGGGGGGTCATAAGCCAGGTGGCGAACCCGTACCCTTTGTCCCCGAGCAACCAGCTGTGCCATTCTGGCAGCTCCTGAAACATAGTAGACATAACGCTCTCACATAGGATGAAAGCATCATGGATGCTACCTGGGTATTTGGCATCCACTGCCGTGATCCAATGCAGGTCGTCGCACAGTTAGAGAATGGAACCCTTGCCTGGTACGATAAACCTCGGAGTCATCCAAAGGTACTCTCAAAGTGATGTGGATACAGTCGATCGCACCCTGTACCTTTGGGAAGCCAGCAATTCTGGAGAACCACACAGCCCTGTCTCGCATTGCCTGTGTCGTCATAGGGAAATTGATGAACTGGTCCTTTTTGGCATACAGTGCAGCAGTCACCTGCTGAATGCAGCAATGTGCGGCATGCTGCGAGATGCAGCCCATGTCCTCAGTTGCTGCTTGAAATGAGCCAGAAGCATAGCACGCAAGTGCTGCAGTAACTTTCACTTCCACAGGCAGGGCAGTCCTCCTGCCACCTCTTGGCTGTATGTCTGCCCTGACTAGCTGGCAGATCTCGGTGATGACCTCCTTTCTAAATCGCAGCCTGCGAATGCAGTCTGCCTCACTCAGATGTAGGTATGAGCGCCTGTCCCTGTAGATTCGATCAGGGTATGACCTCCTCCCCAGTAATGCCCGAACGATCTGGTTTCTGCGATGGTGGTGTCGTATTATCCATCGCTTCTTCATGACATGCATGTAAACCAACATGAGGCTTAGTAATATTTGCACCCATAATTAATATTCTTAATTTTGTTTTATTCTTGTTATTGTGGGACAGTACTTACTGAAGCACAGCACACACATATTTGCTGGGTGACGCCCTAATAGAATGGACCACACCCTGGTCTGTGCGCATGTGCAACACTAAGCTCTGTCTCTATGGAGACGCGACGTACAGTGATTTATGGCACCAAGAGCTTTTGCCGAAATGCATATGTTTGCTGCTGTGTTGTGCCATCGCCGATGCACAGCTCGGAAGGCATGCCGGGAAGATCGCTCCCTCGGCCGGACAGAAACATATGAGCTCGGCGCTTGTATTCCACTTCCCCACCCCACACCCCCCCACCCCAGGCTTCTTTACAAGCTGAGCCTGACGTGGGGTGGGGGAGAATCAAAGCGCCGAACTGCTGTGCTTGTGTCCGGCCGAGGGAGCGATCCTGCCACCACCCGTGCCTGGAGTTCTGTGAGCAGAGATTCAGTGATGGGGTGGAGTCGCAAATTGCCTTCTCACATAACATGGAAAAAATTTAATTTCTAACATTCTATGGGAAAAATTAACTTTCAGTTATTTTCCGAGTCCCTCTGCAAAAATCATCATGAATTTGTTTATAAATTGCCTTCTTCCCTCGCTCCAAAAACTCAGAAATACACTCAGTGCCAATTTCCTTAAGTTCACATGGGTTTTTCTGATCGGTACTTAAGGCCACTTTGCAACGTCCTGAAAAAAAATCGGTGCTGCCGAAAATCAGTTAAATGGCGAAAAACAGCGCGGAAATCAGTTTTCAACAAGACCTGCGCCAAAAGATCTGCCGTACAAAATATCCGGCACTAAGAGTCAATGCCGGTGTACAAACTTTGAGGCAGATTGCAAAATAAGGATTGCTCAAAAAAAATCAATGGGCGCCAAAAAACGGCGCCCAATGATGACGAAAATAAAGTCCTGTGATTATTCTCAGATCAGGATTTCTCTGCCCAACGATAAAAAGAGTGAACTTGTTGATTTTTGCACCATAAGCTTTTTAATTATTCAGAGCATTACATTGGTGTCCTCGTCCAGGCTAGCATCCCCAGCATTGAAGCACTGACCACACTCGATCAGCTTCGTTGGGCAGGCCACATAGTTCGCATGCCAGACACGAGACTCCTAAAGCGAGTGCTCTATGCGGAACTCCTTCATGGCAAACAAGCCAAAGGTGGGCAGCAGAAACGTTACAAGGACACCCTCAAAGCCTCGCTGATAAAGTGCGACATCCCCACTGACACCTGGGAGTCCCTGGCCAAAGATCGCTCTAAGTGGAGAAAGTTCATCGAGACTCAATGCCAAGAGCATGAAGAGGTCAAGCGCAGGCAGCAGAAGGAACGTGTGGTAAACCAGTCCCACCCACTTCTTCCCTCGAGGACTGTCTGTCCCACCTGTGACAGAGTCTGTAGCGCTCATATTGGACTGTTCAGCCACCAAAGAACTCACTTCAGAAGTGGAGGCAAGTCTTCTCGATTCCAAGGGACTGCCTATGATGATGATATTCATCTCAACAAATGCAGAAAACATTTCACAAAAGCAAAATTTTTGCAAATAATGATTCATTTTCTTTAACTTTTGGTGACATTTGGTTGTGGGTCGACTGTACTTGCTGTGTTCATCTTTTTAAAGAGCAGATAACTGAGGAACAATTTGTGCTTAGATCAGGAGATCTGCACAATAGGACTGAATGGTGAGTGGTTTGGTACATTGAAATCTTATACTCGGGTTAGAATTATACTGGGATCAGATAAAACATTTCTCGGGAGCTGACTGTGCTGGGACTCAATGTCCCCTTGCAGAATTGGCATCCAGTTCACATGGAATTGACTGGAGAAAAGGAAAGAGCTGAGCCGATGTCTGAACAGATCAGAATATATAAACTAACTATGTAAGGTGCTGCTGCTGCCTCTATCTCTTAATGGTGTGGAGAAATAGTTTAAAGAAGAAAACTTGTTTTCAAAATCAGAGACAATAAGGGTCCGACCGGGGGGGTTAGGCTAAAATTTCCCCCAGTGTCCATACTGTTGTGGATGTGGACTTGTATTTACTCTGTACAGCCACCAGAGGACTCATCCCCTGGAGTCCCAAGCGATCCCATAATCCCTTGGGAGCACAGGTATTTAAAGAGGCTTCACAGGTTGGAGAGGCACTCTGGAGACGTGCAATAAAAGACTAAGGTCACACTTTACTTTGAGCTCACAGTATTCAGTCTGACTCCTTCTCCATACACAACAACTGGCGACGAGATACAGATAGCGAACCCAAAAATGCCGAGAACAGTGGGCATCCTGGAGACATTTTCTGAGGGAGATGATTGGGAAACTTTTGTGGAGCGGCTCGACCAATACTTCGTGGCCAACGAGCTAGATGGGGAAGAGAGCACTGCCAAACAAAGCCAATCCTACTCACCGTCTGTGGGGCACCAACGTATGGCCTCATGAAGAATCTGCTCACTCCAGCGAAACCCACGGAGAAATCATACGAGGATTTGTGCACACTGGTCCGAGAGCATTTGAACCCGAAGGAAAGCGTTCTGATGGCGAGGTACCGGCTCTGCACCCACAAAAGGACTGAAGGCCAGGAAGTGGCGAGTTATGTTGCCGAGCTGAGATGCCTTGCAGGACATTGCGAATTTGAAGGACATTTGGAGCACATGCTCAGAGACTTTTTTGTACTTGGCATTGGCCACGAAACCATACTTCACAAACTTTTGACTGTAGAGACCCCAACCTTGAGTAAGGCCATAGCAATAGCCCAGGTGTTCATTGCCACCAGTGACAATACAAAGCAAATCGCTCAGCACACAATTGCTGCTACAAGTACTGTGAACAAAGTGGTGTTGGTTTCAAATCGTAATGTACAGGGCAGGTCACACATATCTGCAGCTGAATGTCCGCAGATGACTCAGAATCCACCATTAAAGGTGATGAATACTAGGCGATTAACACCTTGTTGGCGCTGCGGGGGTGATCATCGTTTCCATTCATACCGATTCAAAGAGTACATTTGCAAGGGCTGTGGAACAATGGGACACCTCCAACAAGTGTGCAGGCGAGTTGCTAAGCCTGTTAAACCTGCAAATCACCATGTTGCAGAGGAGGACAGATCCATGAACCAGAGCCTCAGATAGAGGAGGCAGAGGTGCATGGGGCGCACATATTCACCATGAATTGTCCCCCGATAATGCTGAATGTTGAACTAAATGAACTCCCGGTGTCAATGGGGCTGGACACAGGTGCAAGCCAGTCCACCATAGGTAAAAAGACTTTCGAAAGGTTGTGGTGCACAAGGCCAGTCTTAACCCCTGTTCGCACGAAACTAAGAACTTACACGAAAGAACTGATTCCTGTAATCAGCAGTGCTACCATAAAGGTCTCCTACGATGGAGTGGTGCACAAGCTACCACTCTGGTGGTACTGGGCGATGGTCCCGTGCTGCTCGGCAGGAGCTGGCTGGTAAAGATACGCTGGAACTGGGACGTCCGAGCGCTATCGCCCGCTGACGAAACTTCGTATGCCCAGGTCTTCAACAAATTTCCTTCGCTGTTCGAACCAGGCATCGGGAAATTCCAAGGAGCAAAAGTGCAGATCCACCTAATTCCAGGGGAGCGACTCATCCATCACAAGGTGAGAGCAGTACCGTACATGATGAGAGAAAGGGTCGAGATCGAGCTAGACCGGCTGCAAAGAGAGGGCATCATTTCACCGATCTAATTCAGCGAGTGGGCCAATCCTATTGTCCCAGTCCTCAAGGGAGACGGCACCGTCAGAATCTGCGGTGATTACAAAGTAACTATCAATCATTTCTCCCTGAAGGACCAATATCCACGACCAAAGGTCAACAACCTCTTTGCAACGCTGGCGGGAGCAAAGACGTTCATGAAGCTGGACCTGACTTCAGCCTACATGACGCAGGAACTGGAGGAATCATCGAAGGCTCTCACCTGCATCAACATGCACAAGGGTCTTTTTGTTTATAACAGATGCCCATTTAGAATCCGATCGGCGGCGGTGATATTTCAGAGAAACATGGAAAGTTTACTGAAGTTGGTCCCACACACTATGGTCTTCCAGGACGACATCTTGGTCACAGGTCGGAACACAGTCGAGCACCTGCAGAACCTGGAGGAGGTTCTTAGTCGACTCAACTGCATGGGGTTCAGGTTAAAACACTCGAAGTGCGTTTTCCTGGCGCCTGAAGTGGAGTTCTTGGGAAGGAGGATTGCAGCGGACGGCATCAGGCCCACCAACGTGAAGACGGAGGCAATCGAGAACGCACCGAGGCCACAGAATGTGACAGAGCTGCAGTCGTTTCTGGGACTCTTGAACTACTTTGGTAACTTCTTACCGGGTCTCAACGGCTAGAACCACTACATGTCTTACTACGAAAAGGTGGCGAATGGGTTTGGGGCAAAAGCCAAGAAAATACCTTTGTAAAAGCGAGAAAATTGTTATGCTAAACAAATTGCTTGTGTTGTATGATCCATGCAAGCGTTTGGTACTTGCATGTGATGCGTCGTCCTATGGCGTCGGGTGTATATTGCAACAAGCTAATGATTTCGGGAAACTGCAACTGGTTGCTTTTGCATCCAGGAGTCTGTCTAAGGCTGAGCGAGCTTACAGCATGATTGAAAAAGAAGCATTAGCATGTGTCTATGGGGTAAATACCTGTTTGGGCTAAGTTTCGAATTGGAAACTGACCATAAGCCACTTATATCCCTGTTTTCCGAGAGTAAAGGGATAAATACCAATGCATCGGCCCACATCCAGAGATGGGCGCTCATGTTGTCCGCATACAACTATGCCATCCGCCACAGGCCAGGCACAGAAAACTGATGTTCTCAGTAGGCTGCCATTGCCCACCACGGGGGTGGAAATGGCGCAGCCCGCAGATCTAACCATGGTTACGGAAACATTTGAGAGTGAGCAATCACCCGTCACTGCCCGGCACATCAAAACCTGGACAAGCCAGGACCCCTTATTATCTCTAGTCAAAAGCTGTGTGCTTCATGGGAGCTGGTCCAGTGTTCCAATGGAAATGCAGGAAGATATAAAGCCATTCCAGCGGTGCAAAGCTGAAATGTCGATATAGGCAGACTGCCTTCTGTGGGGCAATCGAGTAGTGGTCCCCAAGAAGGGCAGAGACACCTTCATCAATGATCTCCACAGTACCCACCCAGGCATCATAATGATGAAAGCGATAGCCAGATCCCACGTGTGGTGGCCCGGTATCGATGCGGACTTAGAGTCCTGCGTTCACCGATGTAATACATGCTCGCAGTTAAGCAATATACCCAGGGGGGGCCGGCGCTAAGTTTATGGTTTTGGCCCTCCAAACCGTGGTCTAGGGTACACGTCGACTATGCAGGCCCGTTCTTGGGTAAAATGTTCCTTGTGGTTGTAGACGCGTACTCCAAGTGGATTGAATGTGAGATAATGTTGGCTAGCAGATCCGCTGCCACTACTGAAAGCCTGCGGGCCATGTTTGCCACACACAGCCTACCCGATGTCCTGGTGAGCGACAACGGGTCATGTTTTATCAGTGCTGCGTTCAAAGAATTCATGACCCGTAACGGGATCAAACATATCACATCTGCCCCGTTTAAACCAGCATCCAATGGTCAGGCAGAGAGAGCAGTGCAAACCATCAAACAAGGCTTGAAGAGGGTAAC
The DNA here is from genome assembly GCF_044704955.1 of Pristiophorus japonicus. Classification (NCBI taxonomy): domain Eukaryota; kingdom Metazoa; phylum Chordata; class Chondrichthyes; family Pristiophoridae; genus Pristiophorus; species Pristiophorus japonicus. The sequence continues at coordinate 101,377,765 of NC_091993.1, forward strand.
TAAAGGCTCGCTGCAGACTCGCCTATCCCGAGTCCTGCGTAGCTACCGCACGAGACCCCACTCACTCACTGGGATCACACCTGCTGAACTGCTCATGAAAAGAGCACTTGACAAGGCTCTCATTAGTTCACCCTGATCTACATGAACAGGTAGAGAGCAGGCAGCTTCAACAAAGTGCATACCATGATAGTGCAAATGTGTCACGCGAGATTGAAATCAATGATCCTGTATTTGTATTAAATTATGGACAAGGTCCCAAGTGGCTTCCCAGCACTGTCATGGCCAAAGAGAGGAGCAGGGTGTTTCAGGTCAAACTTTCAAATGGACTCATTCACCGGAAACACTTGCACCAAATCAAACACCGATTCACAGACTATCCTGAGCAACCCACCTTGGACCCTACCTTTTTTGATCCCCCACCATACACACCAGTGGCAACCGGCACCACGAAGCAGAACCCATCATCCACAGCAGCCTTGCAGGGCCCAACACACCAGGCAGCTCAGCAAAGCCAGCTGCACAGCAGCCCAGCGAGGGCCCAACAAATGATTCAACAACACCAGCTTTCACACCAAGACGATCAACCAGAGCAAGAAGGGCCCCAGATCGACTCACATTGTAAATAGTTACACTATTGACTTTGGCGGGGAGTGTTGTCGTATATGTGGACTTGTATTTACTCTGTACAGCCACCAGAGGGCTCATCCCCTGGAGTCCCAAGGGATCCCATAATCCCTTGGGAGCACAGATATTTAAGGAGGCTTCACAGATTGGAGAGGCACTCTGGAGACTTGCAATAAAAGACAATGGTCACACTTTACTTTGAGCTCATAGTGTTCAGTCTGACTCTTTCTCCATACACAACACATACTACCTGGTGTAATGGTTGCAATGCAAGCTGTTGAAAGTGAGCTGAAAAAATTCAGGTTATCTATACATGGGGGTGTACTCGGAATGATTGTCAAGACTGGTCTTGGTCAACAAAGCTTCAATTATATTCTTTTGCTATCTCTCTATAGTTGGATCTCCAGCCTTTTACATCACCCATTATTTATATAGAAAGGACTGGGTGTTTAACATAACTCCTGGGTAATGATTCTCTTATCTGAGGAAAGGTTCAAGGCAGATGTTGTAAGTGTTTAGAAGTTTTAAAATATTTAAGTGCCTTGACTTTTGCCCTGATGTATAGAATGACAGAAATTACAGCACATAAGGGGGCCACTTAGCACAATGCATCTGTGCCGGTGCTAGCTCTTCAAGGGGAGCCATCTACTGCAGTTTAATTTCCCCTGGCTTTTCCTGACATAGCTTGATGATATTTTTCAGTGCCTTGGGTAGGCGGGAGGCGTAGGATCTGCAATCTTTCCCACATAGAAAAATGCAGCTGAGAATAACTGAAGAATTCTTTAAAAATCTAAAGATAAGCTCATGGGAACTAACAAATGTACAGGCCAAAATGAACTAATCCAAATAACCACACTCTGGCCCACATCAGCACAAATATTTTCAATGCAAATAATTAAACTTATTTCATTCTTTGTTTAATTTCTGTTGTGATGCAAGACAAACTGTGCAAAACATGCACTATTACCACATTTAAGTAAAAAAATGATCCTCTGTACAAATTGGAACCTCCAATAATTTTCCTTTGAAGCAGAATAAAATTGTAATTTATTTTAAGGCAATCCCTCATTCAAGAAGTGTCACTTTAATTCACTTCAGACTCAGGTCAAGGCCTGAGTTTGGATTTATAGCACAGTTGCTGTGTAAATGCAGTCTGCAAGCCAGATAACATACTCATGTGGTGAATGTTAGTCATACAGTAAAGTGTACATTTATATGCATATCCCTTTCTAATGATAGCTGCGCTCCTCAAATTCTGCCCTCTTGAGCATCCCTGATTATAATCGCTCAGCCATCGGTGGCCGTGCCTTCAACTACCTAGGCCGTAAGCTCTGGAACTCCCTGCCTAAACCTCTCCACCTCTCTACCTCTCTTTACTCCTTTATGACGCTATTTAAAACCTACCTCTTTGACCAAGGTTTTAGTCATCTGCCGTAATTTCTTCTTAAGTGGCGTGGTGTCAATTTTTTTTCTTATAACACTCCCATGATGCGCCCTGGGAAGTTTTACTACGTTAAAGACACTTTATAAATGCAAGTTGTTGTTGTTTTTGATTTGTGCAAAATGTTTTGGATAACAATTGACATGGAAGAAATCACCTCTCATTGTGGTAAACGCTCACACAGTCAATGATGAATGTCTATATTAATGGAACTATTCCGCACTAGTTTATCTTGGACCTGAAGCAACAGCACTATGGGCAAGTAATACTGAGGGCAGTGTTTGGGCTGAAGTCAATCAGCTGGTGTTGCCAACTCTGGTTAGAGGTAGTCTTGAAGGTTTCATCACATGACCTCCAACCACCCTGGTCAGTCAAACAACCTTTTGTACCATCTCCTGCTAATCTCAAATCACTGGAGAAATACCACCAACGATGTCTCCGCCAGATCCTGCAAATCCTCTGGGAGGGTAGACGCACCAACTTTAGTGTTCTCGATCAGGCCAACATCCCCAGCATCGAAGCACTGACCACACTCGACCAGCTCCGTTGGGCGGGCCGCATGCCCGACACGAGACTCCAAAAGCAAGCGCTCCACTCGGAACTCCTACATGGCAAGCGAGCCCCAGGTGGGCAGAGGAAACATTTCAAGGACACCCTCAAAGCTTCCTTGATAAAGTGCAACATCTCCACCGACATCTGGGAATCCCTGGCCAAAGAGTGCCCTTAGTGGAGGAAGAGCATCCAGGAGGGCACTGAGCACCTCGAGTCTCATCGTCGGGAGCATGCAGAAAACAAGCGCAGGCAGCGGAAGGAGAGTGCGGCAAACCAGACTCCCCACTCCAGTCCTTTAATGACTGTCTGTCCCACCCGTGACAGAGTCTGTAATTCCTGTATTGGACTGATCAGTAACCTGAGAACTCACTTTTAGGGCCCAATTTTGGCCACGACTTGCATCAATTGTTTTGGAGTAAATTGTTTTTTTCTGGTGTAAGTTTAAAAGATGCCATTTACCCCCAAAAATTTGCTTCAGAGTATGTCAGTTAGGTACGATTTTTTTAGTTCAGTTTTTTTTTCAAAAGGGGGCGTTCCCAGACACTTACGCCAGTTTAGGCCATTTATGCCACTTTGGCCAGCTAAAACTGACTCCAAATCGACTTAGGTCAGCGTATGTGGCCAGCTCTGAAAAACATTGTGGGCAGTTAAGAATTTGGCGCAGGTTAGTACATTTAAAGCACCAACACTCACAAAGCACTAAACAAACCACAAAAAGTAATAAGCAATCAATCAATAACAAATAAAAAATAGACCTTTATGCCAGAATCAAGATTTTTTTTAAAGTTCCCCCTCCCCCCATCAAAACACTCTTTCTTCCCCCACCCCACCCATCAAAACACACTTTCACCCCCCGCCACCACCAAAACTCTCCTCCTCCTCCCCCCACCACTCCCCCGCCACAATCAATACTCTCAAGCACAACCATCAATAAATAAAAAATAAAACTGAAGTCCTACCTTGGCCCGGGAAGTCAGTGGGCCGGCCGGCCGGTGCGGGAGGCCACTCGGCCGGGGATAGGGTGCGGTGAAAATCACGGCGTCCCTTCGGCCGGGGATAGGGGCTGCGAGCATCGGGTCCTGCTCACAGCCCACAGGACACTCAGGGAGGGCAGGAGCATGCGCACAGACTTCACTGCGCATGCACGCTGTTGCCGGCAGTGCTTTCTGCGCTAGCCTGTTGCTCCGCCCCCCACTTCACCATGGACGCCACGCTGGGACACCGGAGAATCAGCAGAGCGGGCAGGACGGGGCCCCTTTTTTTCGGTGCGCAAAGTCGGTGCGGTTAAGGTAAGTGCACCAAGAAAAGGTGTTGGGGAAAACTGGGCCCTTAGAATGGAAGCAAGTCTTCCTTGATTTCGAGTGACTGCCGATGATGATGATGTACCATCTCCAATACTTTTATCGTTAATAAGATAAAGTCTACCAAGAAGATTATGCCCCTATAATATTTTGTTCTCCTAGGTTAATCTTTAATTCCTGGCAATTCCAGGACAGTCCTGGAGGTTTGGAAATCCCAGTAATTAGTATGGTGATAATGACAGAAAATGGAAATTATGAAAGCACTCCTTTATTACAACCTGTTTGGCCAGCTGTGTCTGGTGGAAGTGGAGCCAGAAAAAGGTGGATGTTCAATGGGAATGCCCCCCCTCTTCAACCACCCCTCCCCACTCCCAATTTTCTGTCACTGCTGACCTGAAAACTGGTGTTACCGAAATGGAAATCCGCACCGATATGGGTACAACTCATTTGGCATTTTTCCCTTATTTTAAATGTAAACATATTTAAATGGCACACGAGAATTTTTTTAAAAAATTAGTCTCAATTAACAATGATTTGTTTCAAAATAATTCCATTGTGAATAACATGTTCCATTCATTTGTACTTTCGGAATGTCGCTATGTTGATTTGGATGTTAACAAACTTTCTTTTTGAAGTTCTGTGTCTGTGCTTCTTGCATTTAAAAGGTGAGGAAACCTGGTTAAATCATATATATTTTAAATCAAATTCCACTTATTTTTAAGCCTCCCTTGGGTCTGTCGCAACTCATTATCCTGTGTGAATTCCTGCCATAATCGGTATTTGCAAATGATCTGAAATATTCATTCAAATGAAACTAGATCAGTGACAGTACAACTCCAGTCCATAATTAAGACTATTTTGAAATCATACTGGTGTTTTAAGATGAAGTGATCATGTTGCATCCATTTTTTAAATTGTATTTATTTTATTCAAGATGAATGTCTAAATAAATACATGGCTACAACTGATTAGTGGAATTAACAGTTGGTCAGATTGAATCGAAATAGATTTGTACATTCCATTTCTTGGAGAGAAATGTCATGTTTCATGTTTAATCATAGTGTACAACCTTGAGTAGATATTTCTTGCTCAGTCTCATGGGATTACATTGAAGAATTTTCTAAATGGATATAGGAACCTCTGATGAAAACAAACTATCAAACTCAGACATTGCCTGCCAGAAAATGTATAGGAATCCGATAAAGTATTTAAAAAAAAAATGTTATGTTCGATGTGTTCGAATAATCCTTTTTCGGTTGCCTGACTCGCCAGTCACATGTCTCAGATGATAAAGTGGATACTTAAACTGCGCCTCAGCCAGTACCACCCTGAGTCAGTCAATGTCAGATGTCTGTGCTGGGAAATAAGAACATAAAAACAAACATAAGAAATAGGAGCAGGAGTAGGCCATACGGTCCCCCGAGCCCGCTCCGCCATTCAATACGATCCTGGCTGATCTGATCGTGGATTCAGGTCCACTTCCCTGCCTGCTCCCCATAACCCCTTATCCCTTATCGTTAAAAAACTGTCTTAAATGTATTCAATGACCCAGCTTCCACAGCTCTCTGAGGCAGCGAATTCCACAGATTTACAACCCTCAGAGAAGAAATTCTTCCTCATCTCAGTTTTAAATGGGCGGCCCCTTATTCTAAGATTATGTCCCCTAGTTCTAGTCTCCCCCATCAGTGGAAGCATCCTCTCTGCATCCACCTTGTCAATCCCCCTCATAATCTTATACGTTTCGATAAGATCACCTCTCATTCTTCTGAATGGAACACTGTTCCTCTTTTTGCACCCAAGGCCAACTGCTCCCAGGTCTGGTACAGCACAGGTTCGATGCAAAGCACTGTCACTTCTTAGTTGTAACATGCTCAGCAGACCACCTTCTTTCATGTAGTAGCAGCAAAGCATATCAAATATCAATATCTAAGTTGGATATCCAGGCCAAAGCTTCCGGTGTTACAGTATGGATATCTTGTAGGCTGCCTGCAAATTCCCTCTGAGGGCAGTGCTCAATGATGTGCTCCAGGGTCTGATTAGGAGCTTCACAGTTGCAAGATGGGGATGCTTTAAACTTCCACCTACCAGAAGGTGGTAGCATCTACCATGGCCGCTTCTGAGGCAGTTGATGGTTGTCCACTGTTTGCGAGGAAGATAATGAATACACTGTAGTTTATTTTTAGTTTGGAGCATTTATCTATCCTTCACTTTCCAACAGTCTATCGACTCTGGATCAGTTCCAATGGACTGGAGGATAGCTAATGTAACACCACGTTTTAAAAAGGGAGGGAGAGAGAAAGCGGGTAATTATAGACCAGTTAGCCTGACATCAGTATTGGGGAAAATGTTGGAATCAATTATTAAAGATGAAATAGCAGCGCATTTGAAAAGCAGTGACAGGCTCGGTCCAAGTCAGCATGGATTTATGAAAGGGAAATCATGCTTGACAAATCTTCTGGAATTTTTTGAGGATGTAACTAGTAGAGTGGACAAGGGAGAACCAGTGGATGTGGTGTATTTGGACTTTCAAAAGGCTTTTGACAAGGTCCCAAACAAGAGATTGGTGTGCAAAATCAAAGCACATGGTATTGGGGGTAATATACTGATATAGATAGAGAACTGGTTGGCAGACAGGAAGCAGAGAGTCAGGATAAACGGGTCCTTTTCAGAATGGCAGGCAGTGACTAGTGGAGTGCCGCAGAGCTCAGTGCTGGGATCCCAGCTCTTTACAATGTACATCAATGATTTAGATGAAGGAATTGAGTGTAATATCTCCAAGTTTGCAGATGACACTAAACTGGGTGGTGACATGAGCTGTGAGGGGGACGCTAAGAGGCTGCAGGGTGACTTGGACAGGTTAGGTGAGTGGGCAAATGCATGGCAGATGCAGATGTGGATAAATGTGAGGTTATCCACTTTGGGGACAAAAACACGAAGACAGAATATTATCTGAATGGCAGCAGATTAGGAAAAGGGGAGGCGCAACGAGACCTGGGTGTCATGGTTCATCAGTCATTGAAAGGTGGCATACAGATACAGCAGGCGGTGAAGAAAGCAAATGGTATGTTGGCCTTCATAGCTAGGGGATTTGAGTATAGGAGCAGGGAGGTCTTACTGCAGTTGTACAGGGCCTTGGTGAGGCCTCACCTGGAATATTGTGTCCAGTTTTGATCTTCTAATCTGAGGAAGGACGTTCTTGCTATTGAGGGAGTGCAGCGAAGGTTCACCAGACTGATTCCTGGGATGGCTGGACTGACATATGAGGAGAGACTGGATCAACTGGGCCTTTATACATTGGAGTTTAGAAGGATGAGAGGGTATCTCATAGAAACATATAAGATTCTGACGGGACGGGACAGGTTAGATGCGAGTAGAATGTTCCCGATGTTGGGGAAGTCCAGAACCAGGGGACACAGTCTTAGGATAAGGGGTAGGCCATTTAGGACTGAGATGAGGAGAAACTTCTTCACTCAGAGAGTTGTTAACCTGTGGAATTCCCTGCCGTAGAGAGTTGTTGATGCCAGTTCATTGAATATATTCAAGAGGGAGTTAGATATAGCCCTTACAGCTAAGGGGATCAAGGGGTATGGAGAGAAAGCAGGAAAGGGGTACTGAGGGAATGATCAGGCATGATATTATTGAATGGTGGTGCAGGTTCGAAGGGCCGAAAGGCCTACTCCTGCATCTATTTTCTATGTTTCTATGTTTCACTTAACATCTCAAGTAGCTTTTTAGTCCTGTGCATTTCTGGATTTTAATAAAAGCCTTCAGTTTCCCAGGCAACACTTTTCTGCAGCCTGGTGAATTGCTGTTGTATTATAAATTGTAACTAAAGTCGAGAGGATAGGAATTCCTTTGGGTTGTTCTCGTGCTGTGCATGAATTTGATGCGAATGTCCATTTCATCAGGGGATATAATCTTCAGGTTAATGACACCTCAGGCAGTATGTTTGTTCCCATCTATACCCATATTTAATGACCACAACATTCCTACCTTGGTATGTCAAGGGGACCTGTCTGTGTCACTAACAAACACACGCTACAAGATGGCTCCTTACACAGATACTGTCAGACTTTGCCACATGACCCTTTTATTATTTGCATCAGTAGTTGCAGTACATCAGTAGTCCACTAGATGGAACAGTAGTGCACTAGGGGGAGCTCTATTACAATAACCAAATTATATCATCTGCTGTAGGCTATAATACAGACCAACTTAAGGATTGGGATAACTCTTCCCATTAAAGTCATAATATCATTACGCTTCTACACAACAGGATCATTCCTGTTTCATAGACATGTAGAGAGCATTTGCCAGATAAGCCAGTCTGCAATTCATGCCTTTTTCAAAGCAAACGACAAATATTTGCCAGGGAGTATATGTTTATACTTTTCCACTGAAAGGGAGACATCTGATGGAGCAGGCACAGCACTTTGAGTGAATAGTAGACTGCTCAAGAGTGTAAGAACACTGCATCCCGAAGCAGACAAATCCTTAACCATTTTCTCTTAACTCCACACTAAGGTACTGTCTGGGGTTTAGCACCCAGCCTACACATAGGAGTAAATGATGCCTAAGTTTGGCTTGTCAAACTGTCTTACATCACCAGTTCGAATTGAATTCACGTTTACCTTACCAACCCCCAATTGGGATCACAACAGTCCACCGGGTGAAGTAATTAACTCTATCTTACCAAGTCATCGAGGAAGAAGTCAAACAACAAGCCATGCACTAACACTTGTTCTTGCCTTCGACATCATGATTAGCAATAATTAAGCATTAAGATATAAATAGTTGTAGACAGGGTCACCTTGCAACATGAATAAAAGAGGTTATGAAAGCAGTTCTTTGGTATCACAGTAAATCAGTGTTAATTGAGTTGCTGATTATCAGTCTATAGTTGATGAGCTCTGTGGTTGAGCTGATTTCTTGCCTTCCCCTGAGACAATGCTGTTAGCTTCTGGGATGTTGGTCTTTCTTTTGCAGTAGGGTTTTCCATTCCTCTCCAATCCTCTGTTCATTTCTGAGACCACCTTACGGCCTAATAACTGTACCTGAATGAACGAGCTCACCTTCCTTGATCTCGGCAAATTTATACAATTAAGTGACACACTTATCTCTGCTTGTAACTGGTTGGTATAGCTATGCAATCTGACTTCCATAATCCCTTCCTCCACTTCCTGGATACACTTTGACCACTTTAGAGGCACCACTCTACATATGCTATGTAAAGACTAATAAAAAGATGTCTACAGAAGAAAAAGAGAACCAAGAGAGGGTTATTTTGATCAAGGGTGAAAATAGGCACTAAAATGGGTGCTGTGCTAATAAGACACGCCTGTTTGAAAGTCTGGAGTTAGCGCACAATTTTGGTCCGAATTTCTGATTACATAATTTGATCTTGCCTGGAGATGCTAAACAGACACCTGCAGGTTTAGCACTCACCTGCTGATTTGACGCAATTTTCATGGAGCAGTTTATATGGACTCCTCACACCCACTTCCACTGAAGTTGTGGAATGTTCTGGCTGGCACACAGCGACATGTTCCAGGATGGCTCAGGGACCGGGGCACAGGTTCACTGATGCAGCACTGCACGAACTGGTGGAGAAGGGAAGTCCTGTACCTGCAAAGGAGTTGGGGGGGAGGCGCCACCTTTCTCTCCTGTCCCTCTCTCCTGCAGAAGCTGGTGCTGCTCTGGCTGGCTTCATGTCCTTCTCCCATTCCTCGTCCAGAGCAAGAGGGACCCCTAGCAAGATGTCCACAAACAAGCACTCCTTTTCTCCTGGTGACTCCTAGAAGGTGTCCAATATGGTAGAGCAGTACAGCACTCAAACGTTTTCCTCAGAGAATTTCCAAAATAAATGTTGCTCGCATATTGGTGAAATCTTGACGTGTTCCCAGAAGTGGCTCGATGTGTTTCAGAGGTCCTCTTCTGGTAGCAATGAACATTAAAAGGTGAATGAAACAGAGTTAACATTTCAAGCCGATGAACCTTCATCAGATGACCTGACGAAGTTCTGACAAAGGGTCATCGACCTGAAACGTTAACTCCGTTCTCACTCCACAGATGCTGCCTGATATGTTGTGATTTCCAGCATTTTAGTTTTTATTTCAGATTCCAGCATCCACAGTATTTTGCTTTTGTATTAAACGATGAGTGCCCTTTCAAGTGGTGACTATCCCTTTAAGTACTGCTTGAAATCAACATAAACACCATGTTTACTTCCAAACAGCTGGTCGCTGTTGGGAGAGGGCGTTAGTTGAAGTGCTAGCTACCGAAATATCGTGCAGCCTCTTTAATGAGTGCTGGCAGGCATTTTAGCACATAAGAAATAGGAACAGGAGTAGGCTATACGGTCCCTCGAGCCTGCTCCGCCATTCAATAAGATAATGGCTGATCTGATCATGGACTCAGCTCCACTTCTGCGCCCGCTCCCCATAACCCCTTATCATTTAAGAAACTGTTTATTTCTGTCTTAAATTTATTCAATATTCCAGCTTCCACTGCTCTCTGAGGGAGCGAATTCCACAGATTTACAACTCTGAGAGAAGAAATTTCTCCTCATCTCTGTTTTAAATGGGCGGCCCCTTATTTTCAGATCATGCCCTCTAGTTCAAGTCTCCCCCATCAGTGGAAACATCCTCTCTGCATCCACCTTGTCAAGCCTCCTCATAATCTTATACGTTTCGGTAAGATCACCTCTCATTCTTCTGAACTCCAATGAGTAGGAGCCCAACCTACTCAACCTTTCCTCATAAGTCAACCCCCTCATCCCCGGAATCTCGTAAACCTTCTCTGAACTGCCTCCAAAGTAAGTATATCCTTTCGTAAATATGGAAACCAAAACTGCCGCAGGATTCCAGGTGTGGCCTCACCAAAACCTTGTATAGCTGTAGCAAGACTACCCTGCTTTTATACTCCATGCCCTTTGCAATAAAGGCCAAGATACCATTGGCCTTCCTGATCACTTGCTGTACCTGCATACTATCCTTTTGTGTTTCATGTATAAGTACCCCCCACGTCTCGCTGTACTGTGGCACTTTGCAATCTTTCTCCATTTAAATAATAACTTGCTCTTTGATTTTTTTTCTGCCAAAGTGCATGACCTCACACTTTCCAACATTATACTCCATCTGCCAAACTTTTGCCCACTCACTTAGCCTGTCTATGCCCTTTTGCAGATTTTTTGTGTCCTCCTCACACATTGTTTTTCCTCGCATCTTGGTATTATCAGCAAACTTGGCTACACTACACTCAGTCCCTTCTTTCAAGTCGTTAATATAGATTGTAAATAGTTGGGGTCACAGCACTGATCCCTGTGGCACCCCACTAGTTACTGGTTGCCAACCAGAATTAATTATTTATCAGCTGTTTAACAAGCCTCCAGGTGGCCGTTCCTCGTGCTGGCTTCAACTTCTTTACCAATATGGCATCTTGTACTAAATGCAGGCTAAACTGGCATTTCAGCTTAAGACCCCATCTTTGCCACCTCTTTAGTGCCTAAAGTAGTCTGCGAAAATCTTCCCCCCTGAATCTTCCAAAAGGTGTGCTAACTGCATATAAAAAAAATGCACCTTCGGGATCTGTGCATCGCTGGCATAGTCAGCATTTATTGTCCATTCCTATTTACCTTGATCTTCAAAGAAAAATCTTTTCTCATTCAATTAACCAATCTGAGTGTCATATGCATCAGTAGAGTTCATCTGCATTGGAGTCAATCACTTCAAACAACTATGTAAGTGCCGTTGAAGACTTCAAAGTTAATGAGGCATGGATACCTCGGTATGCCAGATCACACACATTCCTTAGCTTCCCAATCTTTCTCTAACAAAGGGTCTTACACAGGTTCCAGATGAAGCATGACGTATCTGTGCAGGTATCCTCGATGCTGGCCTTCTGTCATTAGTAAGGAATGTTTTGTTTATATTTGTAAGCCTTAATGGTTTTAATTAGTTTTAGTCTCTTTTGATTTCCCAGCATTCAGGTTAACTACTGACTCCATTTTGAGGACACATTCCAGGGTGTTCCTCCTCTAAGAGTCGTGAATGCTATAGGTAGAACCCATTAATGTCATATACACCAACCTCAATGCATACATGAACAAGAATGGATACCAGGTTAATTACCTTCCGCTGGTCCACTGCTTGCCCTGGTCGTATCGCTATTGTTTTATGCTTCCTGGACCACAGCAAATGAATGAATTTGTTTCAAAGTAAACAAAGGTTTCAATATGACTTAAGAGAAGACATAAAGAGGAAACTTGGCTAACAATACTGCAGTCAGGATGCCCACTGTGAAGTGTCATGCCACAACGTGCAAAGACAACAAAGCGTTAACAGTAGAAGAAAAATATTACTTAAAAAAAAACCAGCAATGGATATGTGATACATATAGCTGCCGATATAATTTGTGCATTGTTCTGTGGGGCCACTCCTAAAAACAGCAATAACTGTGACTCTTAGGTTTGGGTGCTATATATTGGTATCATGTCTTATAACGGAGAAATTATAGTAAAGCTATCTCCACTGTGTCTCCATTCCATATCTTAACTTCAACCTCAGAACATTATCTTTTACGAGACCATTTCCCACACTAGAGAATCTTCTGTTCTGAGAGTAAGATGATCAATTTAATACCAATTAGTCATGAATTATGATCAATTCCGGTGTTGACGTAAATTCAGTGAGGACTGGGTTGAAACTGTTTTAAATTTATTTCAAATTACAGCTAGCAGGAAAAGGAGATTTTTGTTCTATCAGGTTTGGACTGGATTTGGTCATTATGACCCAAGATACAGTGAAATGAAAATGTGCTAATCCAGTGTATCACTAATCCCTTAATATGAGTGCATAAAAAGCCCTGAGGAGTTTTCTTAAATTTAGAAGTCTCAATTGGAAAATATGTCAATAGTGGCAATGATTTCCAATTGACAGCTTTCTTGAAAGAGAATTGAAGAGTTCAAGAAGATGAATGGATGGGGAGATTTAGGGGGTGTGCAGTGTCACATTTTTGTTGCCCAATAGTCTTTCAAATGTTCAAATGTGTTGATGTAACCATCAAGCATCAATTTCATTATATGCGGACCAATTTTTCCTCTCCTGTCCCTTGCTTGGCACCAGGTAGGTGTACTGAAAGCCTGCTGTGATTGTGGATGAAACAGAGCAGCCAGATTTCCTGGCCCAGCAGGCCCAACCCCTGGCAAGCCTTGCCCTGGAAATGTGCTGAGATACCTGCAGTTGTGCTGCTGACCAGCAGCACAACTACAAAGGCCCAAACATTATGCAAAAGAGAGAAAAACAAACTCCTACCTAGTGCAAGTGGACAACTTCAGGGTGCTCCTGGGCCCACCTCAAAGTGTTGTGTTGCAGATAGGCAGATCCAGAGGCAAGTCGGGTAAGAGACTGGGGTATATTTGTTCCTAACCAACTCTGTGCCTGTGCCTATTGTATGGGCAGGCTCAGTTATGCTTAATTCAAATTCCACAGGAAACCCCAAGGCTGCATAGTAAGGTGGACACCTGAAATACAGGTCTCCACAACATTTTCCTCTTGACCATGTAGGAGAATTGAACATTCCCCAAATGCAATGACGCGGAAATTCTATCCTATCATGGGGTACACATGAAAAAAAATCCACCCTATCCTGAAGCAACCAGATGTAGGTGTACTCATCTTATTCCTACTGTAGGTGACATAAGGATGGCAAATCCCAGAGACAGTCTGGCCTATTCCACATCATGCAAATGGGAATGACCTGCATTCACTCCTGGTGCTATACTAATCCCTTCTCTACTTCAGAGGTTATTGACTCATGCATACCATTGAGTGATGTGGTTGACAAGAGAAGAGATGACAATTCCCTTTCGAAATCCTTCCTATTTTGTGACAAAAGCGTTGATAGTTCTGCTGTACCCAGTCTCCAAGAATGGGAGTGTAGACATCCTTCTTCACCAGCAGAAATTGTTTCTGACTACTTTAACCTGATTTAGCCACCAGTCAAAGTTGTTTTTGAGGTGTGACTGCTGTCATGGGAAGACATGTCCAAAAAGCCACATTTGAAAGTTGGGTGTATTGTGAAGACAAATGTTCCAAGACAAATGTTCCATGATGCAAATGCTCCAGAAAAGCAGATTATTTCTTTGTTTTGACGAACTTGATCAAGTTCTTTGATGAAGTAACGAAGAGGGTTGATGAGGGTAGTGCGGTTAATGTTATGTATGTGGACTTACAAAAGGCGTTTGACAAAGCACATAGTATACTTGTTACCAAACTTAAAGCCCATGGGATTAAAGGGACAGTGGCAGCATGGATACAAAATTGGCTGAGGGACAGAAAGCAGAGAGTAGTAGTGAACAGTTGTTTTTCAGACTGGAGGGAAGTATATAGTGGTTTTTCAGACTGGAGGGAAGTATATAGTGGTTTTTCAGACTGGAGGGAAGTATACAGTGGTATTCCCCAGGGATCGGTATTGGGAACATTGTTCTTTGTGATATATATTAATGACGTGGACTTGGATATACAGGGCATAATTTCAAAGTTTGCAGATGACACAAAACTTGGAAATATAGTAAACAATGAAGCGGATAGTAACAGATTTCAGGAGGACATAGACAGAATGGTGAAATGGGTAGATACATGGCAGATGAAATTTAACGCAGAGAAGTGATACATTTTAGTAGGAAGAATGAGGAGAGGCAATATGAACTAAATGATACAATTTTAAAGGCGGCTGAAGGAACAGCAACCTGGGGGTATATTACACAAATCTTTGAAGAAAGCAGGACAAATTGAGAAAGCTGGTCAAAAAGCAAGGGATCCTTGGCTTTATTAGAGGAATAGAGTACAAAAGCAAAGAAGTGATGCTAAACCTTTACAAAATACTGGTTCGGCCTGAAATGGTGAATTGTATTCAATTCTAGGCACAACACTTTAGGAAGGATGTCAAAGCCTTAAAGAGGGGGCAGAAGAGATTTACTAGAATGGTACCAGGGATGAGATATTTCAGTTATGCGGAGGGACTGGCGAAGCTGAGATTGTTCTCCTTGGCGCAGAGAAGCTTAAGAGCTAAGAGATGTTCAAAATCATGAACGGTTCTGCTGGAGTAAATAAGGAGAATTTTTTTCCAGTGGCAGAAGGGTCGAAAATGAAAATACACAGATTTAAGGTGATTGGAAAAAGAACCAGAGGTGACATGAGGAAACATTTTTTTACGGGTTGTTGTAATTTGGAATGCTCTGCCTGAAAAGGTGGTGGGTGCAGATTCAAGAGAGAATTGGATAAATACTTGAAGTTTAAAAATATAGGGCTATGAGGAAAGAGCAGGGGAGTGGGACTAATTGGATAGCTCTACTAAAGAGCTGGCACAGGCACGATGGGCCAAATGGCCTCCTTCTGTGCAGTATCATTTGATGATTATATCGTTTGACATCAGTAGAAATTTCAACCTTAAAGCAAGTCCTGCAACTAATGCACATTAGATCAGTTTTGTCAGTTAGAGAGTCTCTGTTTAAAATCAAGTGCTGAGAGGTTTAATAGCCTGAACCTACACTGTGGGCTAGAATTTCCTATCAGGCCGCCCAAAAGACCGCTAAGATTGGGAAGATTATTGCTGGTGAAAACTTGCCCCCAAAAAATTTTTTAAATCCGCCGAGTGAAAAACATGGGCAATCTGGGCGAAAAAGTGCAATTTAGGGTCAATTGGGCGGTTCCTAAAGAAAATGGCCGATAAATTTAAAAAGTCGATAAAAATTTGCCCCAAGGCTGCAGGTTGGGCCTTGCAGCAGAAAAATATTAAAAATAAATTTTCAAAAATCATCACATAAAATTTTTTTAAAAATTTCTCAAGACCCTTTTAATCTAAATAACCACAACAGATTTTTTAAATAATTAGTAAACAAACAATTACTAACTTTTTTCTTTCAGAGGTACTCACCTATCGCCCAGTTCCGTTGACCCTCGTGGGCGTTTTTTTTATACTCACCTACGGGTCACCACTCAGCCAAATATCGCGCCAGGGCTATTTGAGGGCGGTCCACTCTCCAGCGGTACCTCAAAACCAGCGTAACACAGGCAGGGAATTTTTCGCTTACCTGCTTAGCACCCATAATGGCCAATACCGCCCAGAAACCGGGCGGTAAGCCACAGGAAATTCGAGCTTAAATTTAATTGCTCGAATTATATTCCTTCCCTTCAACTCAATTATTCCATAGGAAGATACCATGAGTTAAATCGAGAGAAGGAACATAAATTGGAAGTAGTTTTTTACACTTTAAGCTGCTGAACATTATAATTTTATTATAAAGGATCCATTACTTCCTAATATTCAAAAGATTTACCATCAGGTGATTTAAATTGGGGATTTAAATAGGCTCTTTACTTCTTTTGATTTTAGATCGTTTATTTTAATTTGACTCAAATATTTATAAAGCTGCTCTAATATTGTGCTGAAAATTCCAGTCTTGTCAGGTCCATACGAAGTGCGCGAGGCCTCGCAAAAGCCAATTTTTGGGGCTCGATGCGTATGCGCCGAAAACTGTTTTTTCTGATCTGGCAACATTTCTCCAAAGAGGATCCTCCGCATCCCCGGGAGAAGGACATCTGTGTGGGAGAGATTGAGCTATTTGCCCAACTCATGTTCAGTGAATGTCCTTCAAACTTTTACACCTGGTAAAAGCAGGCGCATAGCTTACTTTTACCAGCGTAACACTTTTAAAACATATAAAAAATAAATGTAATCAATTATTTTTAATATTAAAAACCCTGTCCATTAAGGTAAGTTTATTTTTAGCCCTATGAAAACACATTTGAAAACAATCCTAAAAATATATATTTTTTTTCTAAAACATTTAATTACATTTAATTTCAATTAATTTTAAATATGTGAGGTGTTTTATCTATTTATTGTGCTGTGCTTTGGTGTTTTATGGGGTTATTCTCATTGAGAGTAATGGGAGTCTGTACAAATGGAGTTCCCATTTTTATCAATGAGAATACTGCATAGTGATTGGTGGTCCAGTCCCATGTGACTCCAGCTTGTAAGGACATTTCCTAGTGCGCTGTGCAGCAAATCTAGGCCTCTGACCGGAATCATAGGTTGCTCCGGGGCCACCAGGTGCTTTCGTAGATTTTTTTCGGGTCAGAGGTCTTCGTCCGAAGGAAGCCTACGACCGCAATTTTCCCCCTATTATTTCATTCATCTAAAACAACCAAAATGCTATTATAGGAAACAACATGCAGACTCGCAGGGTGGAATTTTTTGGAAGGTCAGCTGGCCCGTTTGGTGATGGGTCGGGAACACGCTGTCCACCCGCCTCCCTGCAACTTTCCCAGATGGCGGGTCTGTCAGCACTGAACAGACCCGCACACATTGGCGGGGGAGGCAGTTCAGGTCATTATGACCTTGTTAACAGCCACTTAAAATGTATTTTGAGCTTACCTTTACATTTTACAAAGTCACCCACAGGGTCCACGGTGCTCGGGAATCATGTCTGATAAGCAGGTCAGGAGTTGTGTTACCATGAAATCATCTCTTTACTTGAGAGCTGCAAA
This sequence comes from Pristiophorus japonicus, assembly GCF_044704955.1. Classification (NCBI taxonomy): domain Eukaryota; kingdom Metazoa; phylum Chordata; class Chondrichthyes; family Pristiophoridae; genus Pristiophorus; species Pristiophorus japonicus. The sequence goes on from NC_091993.1 coordinate 101,395,233, forward strand.
TGTGCTGTAAAAGCTCCCATCTCACAGATGTTCACTTTCTAAGCTCAGAATCAGTTGCTTACTGTATTTGGAAGACAGATTGAGCTCTATGCAGGTTGCAAGTGTTTGGAGCAAACTCTGTATCCGGTGTTACCTCATTGGAACAACCTCTCTCACCAGTGACAGATCGCTTCTGTCATATCAATTCACCTGCCATCTATTACATCCGCATCGTTGCCCTTGAAACTATCTCACATTGGTCCTCAGAATCCCATCACGATCAGCCCCATTACCAGGCACACCAGCAGCACCAACAAAAACACCAACCTTCTCAGCAATCAATCGATGCCGCACAGGACACAGGGCATCAGCACAGGGTATTGCTGCCCGGGAGGCCAGGGATGGCCTCATCACAGCCAGATTTACTTCACTTGATGCTGTACACCCTGGTTGCCACATGATATGTTGGCACCACCCTAACCAACACCATAAATCATCCCTACACTGCCAGAGCCATTCCTTTGACATTCATCACCATTGCGTGGGTACCGTTATGTCTCACCATTCACTGCAACTCACTAAGCCACTTCCAAAGGTGCACATAAATCTGTCCATGAATGCAAAATGTTGAAAATAATGATTTCAATGTTTGACAGCACATTAACATAAACTTCCCATGAACATTGGCTAAAAACACAAGTGCCTAACCTTGTGTGTTGTTAGTAAGTATGATTGGACAAGGATGAAGGTGAGTATGAGGGGTGGCTAGTGAGATGGGGATGTGACAATGTAGATAGAGAGGGATGGGAGTAGGTGCAAGGTACGTTGGTGTGAGTAAGGATGTGCAGCAGTAGGGTAGGGAAGGCAGAGTGATGGGGATGTGATGAGTGGCACCGCAGGATAAGGTTGAGAATGGCTTTGCAGTAATGTTTCGTGATCTATTGAGATCATTGAAAGATTTGCGTCACTGCAGCCAGGTCCGCCTGGTGACATCCCTGCTTGTGCCCTCCTGTGCTATGTGCAACCAGGCTGCGTTGGTTTCCTGGGGAGGTCTTTTGCACCCATTGGAAGGGAAGAGAACCTCCCTGCATGTTGTGACTCCCACCATAAGCATCTGGAGGGAGTCATGGGAGAGTCTAGGTGCAGCCGTGCACCTCTGTGTAGTGTTTGTCAGCATTTGCAGCACCTCAATGCTGTGGAACCCCGACAGCACAACTATCAAAATTAATTTGCTCATGGTCCCTTTAAGGAAACTGGCTGATGACACATCATCAAGTGACATCATCAGACCCGCTTCCTTCAATTGGCCGCCAAATGCACTGTGAGGGCTTAACAAGTCCAATCAACATAAAATCATTCTGCACAGCGGGCTAGAGCCAGCAGTTGGTCCGGACCTGCCAGCGATATCGGCCACACCAGACCCGCTGAGGTTGGGGTAATCGCGGTCTCAGTGTCTCACTCCAAAAAATAATCAAAAATTTGCTAACATTAAAATGGTATGTCGGTAAATTATCAAATGCAAATTGATAAAATGCTGAATTAAACACCACAGAATCCTCTCAATATATGAAAACTATTGGTTGGCAACCTTTCATCCTTGGCAAAATCTGCTAATAGATTAAATGCCTCTGAAACTTTCCAAAGAATTTTGGAATGTATTCCCCTAATCTCACACTTATACTGTGTTATCCCCTTCCCTTTAAATTTCACTTGCACACTATTTTCCACTCACACTACTGGTGTCCTCCCTGCAGTTATCTAAATCTGCATCTGAATCTAAGCTAATGAGATAACCATGCAAAATTGGGGTACACATCAAACTCACTTGAGTCTATCTAAAACCCGCCAATAGCCATTCGGGTCCAAACAATGACAGTAGCTGAACAGCTAGGCTTAAATGTTAACATATCTCACAGCAGTGTAAAGGTATTTGATACTAAAATGGAAAGGAGTACTGGAGATTTTCGAAACAATTCAGTAGATTCCTCAATAAAATATGTTATATTCAGATTTCTGGCCAACTATTGATAGTGATACCTCTAGCAAATAAGTTCAACATTCTTAAATAGTGACTGTTTAAAAAAAAAACACACAATGATGTACACCAATCTAAAGCTTGGAGTAATTATAGAAAACTACCAAAAAGCATCTCCAATTATTACTCGAATTCTGGAGCAAGAGTTCTGAAAAATCTAATTCTATAGAAATTTTAATGACATATTTTCCAACTTTATTTGAAGCAATCATGCTGGAAGGATGTTACCCAGTAGCCAGTGAACATATGGCCTCTACGTTCCTCTTCTTCTGCACTTGGGTTCTAATCGGATACAGGGCACCCAAAACTTACTGCACCTGGCCTTACTTAAACTTGCCTGGATTTGAGTTTTCAGAACATTAACATCGCTGCTGATGTTCCCCTGGTGCAGCCCTATCTACTGGCAGGAACCTGTGCTCAGAAGCAAGGGCAGAAAGACACTGGCTGCTCTCATGAAAACTTCTGGGACCTTTGCCTTATCTGCTGGCTCTCTCAGACCCTCCAATCTGAGGGGAGCCAAGCGCAAGGGCCTGCAATAGCTGCTTTGAGAGTCCCTGCTTCTGGGCATCCTTTTGATGAATCTGCAGGAATATGAGGTGGGAAGGCTGGAAAGACGTCCTCCCACCTCATTTATATGCCGGCACTTTTTCTGCACCTGTTGTAGGTGCAAGTACTTTCCCCCACCCATGAGGGATGCTCAAGAAATCCGAGGGCAATGTAAAGAGGACAGAGATCTGATGTTGTGTGTCCCTGCCCCATTTCTCTCTCCTTTACGCCTAGGAATGGAACATTCCCCAAAGAAAGACTTGGATTCATATAGCGCATTTCACGACCACCCATCGTCTCAAAGCGCTTTACAGCCAATTAAGTACTTTTGGAGTGTAGTCACTGTTGTAATGTGGGAAACGCGGCAACCAATTTGCGCACAAACAAGTTCCCACAAATAGCAATGTGATAATGACCAAATAATCTGTTTTTATTGTTACATATATTGAAGGATAAATATTGGCCAGGACATCGGGGATAACTCCCCTGCTCTTCTTCGAAATAGTGCCGTGGGATTTTTTACATTCACTTGAGAGAGCAGACTCATCCAGAAGACGGCACCTCTGACAGTGGAGCGCTTCCTCAGCACTGCAATGGAGTGTCAGTTTTGATTTTTTTGTGCTCAAGTCCCTGGAGTGGGATAATAGAGTGGAATATCAAGGCCATACTGTACTGGTTTTAAGTGACTGTGATATGCAGCTGTCAATTATGTTTTTGCTCCATCATCTGTAAGTAATTCTTTATGTGAAACATTTTTGAGAGGTGTGGTAAGGTGTTTGTTAGAAATTTAAGTCTGCCGTATGTACCTTATTGGGCTCAATAGTGTCAGTCACTCCAGAGTTAACTCTCACTGCCCAATATCTATTAATACCAAAGCATAACCCAAGGGGTGTAACATTGTATCCACCTTGACATACAAACCAATATTGTGTCTTTTGCAAGTGCCATCACATATGCTTTTCAAATCTTTCAATAGATGGTCTGTTCATATATTAATGAGACAAGGCCAGAATGAAATATTATGCTGTATTATTTCTCAGAATACAAGTGAACATATAAAGCAATAGTTATTATCGATTCACTTAATTCAATCAGCACAATTGTCTTTGTGTAATAATACAAAATAATGAACATGCTATTCTTCCCCACATCATTGTTGTCTTGCTTGATCGAAACTCAATAACTTCTAACTACCCTCCAGCATCCTAATCTTCTGAGTCTGATTAAATTTCTGTTCCAGCTGTTTTCTGTTTAAATATGCAATTGTCGCTCTGCATTTGTGTCCCTATTTCTAGCTCCCTATTTCCACCTCCATAACATCACCCATCTCCGTCCTTGCCTCAGCTCATCCACTGTTGAAACCCTTATCCATGCCTTTGTTACCTCCTAGACTTGACTATTCCAAAGCACTCTTAACTGGCCTTCCACATTCTACCCTACCTAAAATTGAGGTGATTCAAAACTCGGCTGCCCATGTCCTAACTTGCACCAAGTCCTGCTCACCCATCATCCATGTGCTCACTGACCCACATTGGGTCTCGATTTCAAAAATCTCATTCTTGTTTTCAAATCCCTCTTTAAAACCTACCTCTTAGATCAAGCTTTTGGTCACCTGCTGTAATTTTTCCTTATGTGGCTCAGTGTCAAGTTTTTTGTCTTATAACACTCTTGTGAAGCACCTTGAGATGTTTCACTACGTTAAAGGTGCTACATAAACACAAGTTGTTGTTGTAGTTGTTGATTTCGCAAGTTGATTTCTGCCAAGTGACTGGGACTAGGGACTTCCCAAAACAATGGGTTTGAGCTTTATTTTGACTACCAAGACAGGCTAAAACATTGCAGTGGAAATTCGGAAATTTTGTGCTGGTTTGTTTCTGTCGCCGCAAAATTCATCAGCTGGTTCCGGAGTTTAGAGCAGGGCGCTAAGGAAGGTGTTGCACGCCTCTTTTATGGCGCTAAGCTGGCAGAGCAAGGGGAAATCCCGAGCTAAAGAGCCAGCCTCAGGAAATAAAACCTGAAAAAAAAACACCAAAAACATTCCCAATACATAGCTCGCGCCACCACAACATAGATCGCAAAAAAAAAATGTTTTTAAACAATCACATTTACCTGAGGTCGATTACTCGCCTCACTGTGGCAGCTGCAGCTTGGACAGCCCACTTTCACAGGCATTCCCACCAGGGCACGCCAAGGAGCGCTAAAAGTCGGGCTGCAACCAAAAATCGAGCCGGTGTCGCAGCCAGGGGCGTTGCACACCGGCTCGCCTCTCCTGGGCAGTACTGTTCCGCTCCCGCCGAACCCAGCACCGAATATCCCGGCGGGGCGCTGGAAGCTGGCCGCCCAGGCGCGAGTGCCTATCGCCGCCATTGCTGCCCCTCTGGGGCGCTAAGAGGGGCGGCAGAAGACCAAATTTCCACCCCATTGTTTTTTTGTTTCTTGTTTCTGTTTTCTGTGGAAACAATTGCAATCCCTCGCCCATTATTTTTGTTCTTTTAATTTCATTTAAAAAAACTGTTGTGAATGCACATTGATTTAATAAAGCACCATTTAAATGTAATTCTTCCTTTGGAAAAATGGTTTAAAAAAACTCAAAACATGATGAGCAACTTCTGCGGGTAAGTTGAAAAGCTACAAGCAGCTGCTGAATCATTAAGTAATAGAATCCCAGGTGCTTTCCCCAAAAATGCAAATTGTCCCAATTAGGTAATACTATAGATATAGAATCGTCTCCCGCAGTCTTGCTGCCGGGATTGGAATAGGGAACTGACTAAAGATTAAGCTGATTAAATCACTTAGCTATTGCTTTAGGTCGCATATTCCACACACAGCTTTAAGACTGGACTGAAGCTATTAGTAGACAGATCACTCATACTACCACTTCCTCATAACCTTCTTCGAATAATGTTCTGAGTGTGTAGGATCGTTTGGATGATTACTACTCACTGGCTAGTTAATCACAAAACATAAAATGCATAATCTAATTACTAATCTGGAGTCGAGGACTTTGAGCTGATTGAACCATTCAGCTATCATCGTGCACTCAATTTCTGTTCCTATTCCAGTACAGAACCTGCTCTGTAATAAATTCTGACGAAGGGTCATCAACCCGAAACGTAAACTCTGCTTCCCCTCCACAGATGCTGCCTGACCTGCTGAGATTTCCAGCATTTTCTGTTTTTATTCTGTAATAAATTATTACTTTTACAGATTCAAACAATCACAGTTGCTCCCATTAGCCTTTTCTTATTGATACGACATTGGTTTGTTGCATGAAACTTATTTTCGTATAAACATATTTTGAAAAAGAAGTCTAATGTAAAGTGTATTTACAATTCAGTGCTTCTTATCTCCCCGAGCAATAATTGGGAGAAGTGCTGAGTATATATTGAGTTGGAAGAGTTGAAATGCCAGCATTTAGAGCATCAAAGCTTTTGTGGTAGCCAGTACTTATCTTAACTAAAAGTCCAAACGGGAGAAGTACCACCCAACTAAATGCATTCATTAAAAATTAAGCTATTCTGCACTTGAACTGCCTAACATTGTAATAGCAACAAAAAGCTTTTCCCTGGAGTCTGGTCTTTGCTACATAAACATCAAACCACTCATCATTACAGTACGGATTCACTGAATCTGAATAATAGTGACATAATTTCCTGACAGCATCCTACAGATTTCCCGGGCTGTGTTCCTCTGAGCTTCATTAAAGAAGCTACTGAGTACAAGTTTGTATTTTGTCTTTGGACTGGATTACTAATTATTGCTGTCTATGGAAACATAGTGCTCACGCAGATGAATTATGTGAACAGGAATCAGCCTCAAGTCCCGAGGATCAGAAAGGTGTCACAGTAATTATATATGAATTTGACCAATCAACCATGCTTATTATGAGATGTCCATTACACATCTTTTCATTGGTAGCAATAAAGGGAGACATAGTTCAGGAAATCTTCATGCCAAATTCTCGGCGGAATTGCCCTTGAGCCACAGCTCTCCTATTGGGGTAATTTTCTAAGCTCATGTTTCTTCTTGGTAGGATAAATTTGGAAAATCAGCTCTATTATATTCATTGGGAGAAGAATGAACTGAAAATTCCTGTAAACAGGGAACTTTCTGATGAAAACATAAATCCCCTGTTTACTTCAGTTTGTATCAATTAATCACCAAAGGCAGGAATTTCCTCACTTTTTGAACCCATTTTTCTGGTGGTACTGGGATGGGAAGAGGGCATAAAATTGGGAGGATGTACTGCTGGATCCCTATTTATTTGTGTGAAAATCCTGATCTTCCGGTGTCACTTCTGCTGGATGTCAGATCCAGAATATGGGCAGATGTATTTAAATGAGCCGATCATGACAATGTGACAAATGCCGCATATCCCTTCAGTACCACCTCAGTATTGCAGGATGTGAGTATACGCTGATTCAACAGGCATCCAGCATTGCTCGGAGGTACAAAATGTGGAACAATGTTTAAATGGCTATATCAAGAACTTAAATGCATAAAGAGATGATCAATTGGCAGTTCCATGTCGCAGTATTGTCAATTTTTTTATCGGAGGCGGCAATATATTTCTTTATTTTGAAGGCTGCCTGGTCCTTCAATATGCTGCAGGTATCAGATATTGGCAGCAGCAGCCATTCCCATTATCCTCCCCCCGCCTCCCTCCCCCCATCCTCCCGCCCCCCAAGATAAACTGTCATGCTCAGGTGGTAATACGAGTGGGAATCCACTGGAATATGTAAAGGGACCAGAATGGATGTGGTGTAATTGGACTTCCAGAAGGCATTTGATAAGGTGCCACATAAAAGGTTACTGCACAAGATAAAAGTTCACGGGGTTGGGGGTAATATATTAGCATGGATAGAGGATTGGCTAACTAACAGAAAACAGAGAGTCGGGATAAAAAGTTCATTCTCTGGTTGGCAATCAGTAACTAGTGGGGTGCCGCAGGGATCAGTGCTGGAACCCCAACTATTTGCAATCTATATTAACGACTTGGAAGAAGGGACTGAGTGTAATGTAGCCAAGTTTGCTGACGATACAAAGATGAGAGGAAAAGCAATGTGTGAGGAGGACACAAAAAATCTGCAAAAGGACATAGACAGGCTAAGTGAGTGGGCCAAAATTTGGCAGATGGAGTATAATGTTGGAAAGTGTGAGGTCATGCACTTTGGCAGAAAAAAATCAAAGAGCAAGTTATTATTTAAATGGAGAAAGATTGCAAAGTACTGCAGTACAGCGGGACCTAGGGGTACTTGTGCATGAAATGCAAAAGGATAGTGTGCAGGTGTAGCAAGTGATCAGGAAGGCCAATGTTATCTTGGCATTTATTGCAAAGGGGATGGAGTATAAAAGCAGGGAAGTCTTGCTACAGCTATACAGGGTATTGGTGAGGCCACACCTGGAATACTGCATGCAGTTTTGGTTTCCATATTTACGAAAGGATATACTTGCTTTGGAGGTTGATTCTGGGGATGAGGGGGTTGACTTATGAGGAAAGGTTGAGTAGGTTGGGCCCCTACTCATTGGAATTGAGAAGAATGAGAGGTGATCTTATTGAAATATATAAGATTATGAGGGGGCTTGACAAGGTGGTTGCAGAGAGGATGTTTCTACTGATGGGGGAGACTAGAACTAGAGGACATGACCTTAGAATAAGGGGCCGCCCATTTAAAACAGAGATGAGGAAAAATTTCTTCTCTCAGAAAGTGGTAAATCTGTGGAATTCGCTGCCTCAGAGAGCAGTGGAAGCTGGGACATTGAATAAATTTAAGACAGAAGTAGACAGTTTCTTAAACGATAAGGGGATATGGGGTTATGGGAAGCTGGTGGGGAAGTGGAGCTAGCATGATCAGATCAGCCATGATCTTATTGAATGGCGAAGCAGGCTCAAGGGGCTGTATGACCGACTCCTGTTCCTATTTCTTATGATCTTATGTAATATATCAAATAATAAAACAGGCTCAGAATGCAACATGATTATGGAACCTTATTCTTTCTCATTTTTGATCCATTATCCATTATTCCACTGCCTTGTTGATCAAATATTTCAAAATATTTAGGTAATCAGCATTCATCTAAATCCAATGCGTTATGTTTGGTTTCAACGGGTTCTAACTTCAGGTCCTACAGATCTTAAGCCCAAGTCTAACTGTGAAAGCCATGGTATAAAATATCAGTATGCCAAATATCAGTTACTACCTATGCTCCTTGGTGTGGGTGGGGCGTATCCAACTAACAGCTGTAGACCTCCCCTCTCCAATTAAAGCACCAGAGATCAGATAGGTTCAAAGCTGCAAGGTCACATATTACCTTCTCACTAGACTACCAGCGAAAAGATTACTGCAGTAGGCAGCTTGACATGGAGAGATAGCTGGCACTCTCCCTATTGATCTCTACTATAAAGCTGCGACAATTTACAAAATCTATAAAATACTGGCTCACATGAATAAGGTATAATTATTGTTGTATAATGGTTGGCAGACAGGAAGCAGAGAGTCGGGATAAACGGGTCCTTTTCAGAATGGCAGGCAGTGACTAGTGGGGTGCCGCAGGGCTCAGTGCTGGGACCCCAGCTATTTACAATATACATCAATGATTTAGATGAATGAATTGAGTGTACTATATCCAAGTTTGCAGATGACACCAAACTGGGTGGTAGTGTGAGCTGTGAAGAGGATGCCAAGAGACTGCAGGGTATCTTGGACAGGTTAGGTGAGTGGGCAAATGCATGGCAGATGCAGTATAATGTGGATAAATGTGAGGTTATCCACTTTGGGGCAGGCAAAAACATGAAGGCAGAATATTATCTGAATGGTGGCAGTTTAGAAAAAGAGGAGGTGCAACGAGACCTGGGTGTCGTGGTACATCAGTCATTGAAAGTTGGCATGCAGGTACAGCAGGCGGTGAAGAAGGCAAATGGTATGTTGGCCTTCATAGCGAGGGGATTTGAGTACAGGAACAGGCAGGTCTTACTACAGTTGTACAGAGCCTTGGTGAGGCCTCACCTGGAATATTGTGTTCAGTTTTGGTCTCCTAATCTGAGGAAGGACATTCTTGCTATTGAGGGAGTGCAGCGAAGGTTCACCAGATTGATTCCCAGGATAACACATGAGGAGAGACTGGGCATGTATTCACTGAAGTTTAGAAGAATGAGAGGGACTCTCAGAAACATATAAAATTCTGACGGGACTGGACAGGTGAGATGCAGGAAGAATGTTCCCGATGTTGGGGAAGTCCAGAACCAGAGAACACAGTCTAAGGATAAGGGGTAAGCCATTTAGGACCGGGATGAAGAGAAACTTCTTCACTCAGAGAATTGTGAACCTGTGGAATTCTCTACTATAGAAAGTTGTGAGGCCAGTTCGTTAGATATATTCAAAAGGGAGTTAGATGTGGTCCTTACAGCTAAAGGGATCAAATGGTATGGAGAGAAAACAGCAATGGGGTACTGAAGTTGCATGATCAGCCATGATCATATTGAATGGTGGTGCAGGCTCGAAGGGCTGAATGGCCTACTCCTGCACCTATTTTCTATGTTCTATGTTTCTATGTTTCAATTAAGCCAGCCTGTGGATCACATTCACTTTAAACTTCAGTCCATGCTCATACATCAGTCGATGTTACTGAAATGTGAATGTGCATTTTTTCCCTGAAAAGGCATCAATTTTCTAGCACACCCTTGTCTGCTGCATATTGAAAACTTGCAGGTGCGTTGCTATGCACTGGCGGCGAGTATTTGAAAAATTTAGGCCAAAATGTCTTAATTTTCATAGATAGGCACTTTAGGGTATATTTTCATTCATACGTCCTGAGCATTAAGCCTTGTCTCGGAGGGGCACAGAAAGGGAAATCTGGTGGATTGCCCACCAGTATTAGAACCAGACGGATTTTTCTTTGAGCAATCTGTAATGCCTAATGGCTAGGTTGTAAAGCTGCGAATCTAGCCCAATATTGCTTACAAACTGAAGATTTTGACTGATTCTTGACTTAGAATGAAAACAAATGCAAGATCACCTGAATTTGGTTTAGATTTCATCTAATCACCCCTACAGGTTCAGCTTGGATTTGGCAAATTGTCATTCACATATATGCATGAACATAAGAAAATAAGAATTAGGAGCAGGAGTAGGCCATTCGACCCCTCGAGACTGCTCCACCATTCAATAAGATTATGGCTGATCTTCTACTTCAACCCCACTTTCCTGTACATATTCCTTGATTCCTTAATATTCAAAAGTCTGTTGATCTCGGTCTTGAATATACTCAAAGACTGAGCCTCCACAGGCCTCTGGGATAGAGAATTCCAAAGATTCACAACCCTCTGAGTGAAGAAGTTTCTCCTCATCTCAGTCCTAAATGGCTAACCGCTTATTGTGAGACTGTGACTCCTGGTTCTAGACTCCCCAGCCAGAGAAATCATTCTCCCTGCATCTACCCTGTCAAGTCCTGTAAGATTTTTGTATGTTTCAATGAGATCACCTCTCGTTCTTCTAAACTCTAGAGAATATAGGCCTACTCAATCTCTCCTCATAGGACAATCCCCCCATCCCAGGAATCAGTCTGGTGAACCTTCATTGGCAAGTCTATTCTTCCTTGGGTAAGGAGACCAAAACTGCACACAATACCCCAGGTGCGTTCTCACCAGGACCCTATATAATTGCAATAAGATATCTTTACTCATACTCAAATCCTCTTGTAATAAAGGCCAACATAATGTGCCGAAAATTACGCAAAAGCTGGTTTTCGGGATGAGATGCGCATGTGCCGAACACCGGCTTTTCCGATCTGTCAAGATCCTCCGCATCCCCAGAACTTTTATGCCTGATAAAAGCAGACGTATAGCTTACTTTTGCCAGCATAAGAGTTTTAAAACATATAAAAATTAAATTTAATCATACATTTTTATGTTAAAAACCATAAGATAAGTTTATTTTTAACCCTTTTCAAACACAATGTCCCAGAAATCCCGGTCGGCTGCTTCCCGCGGGCGATTGGGTAAAATACTTTAAAAATTGCGCACTTACCTTATCCTGCTACGCCCATGCGAGTTCCTGGTCCTGAGGCCTTCACTGACTGCGCTTCGCAACACATGCGCACCTGGACATGCGCAGGCCTGGAGCTGCAGTCACATGGCTCTGGGCACCAATCCAGGTAAAGTATGTTCTCATTCATAATAATAGGAACTCTGTAAGTATGAATGAGAACCTCCCCAAACATACAAAACATTAACAAAAGATAGAAAAAATACACTACATATTTAACATTAATTTCAATTAAAGTTATTTATGTATTATTAAAAATATATATTTTCCCAATTTTTAAAACTTTTTAAAATTACGCTTTAAAATAAATTTAATGTAGTGGGCAGGGTTTTTAAAAATAAAACGTGTATTTTTAATTTTATTTTTTATGTTTTAAGTGTGTTTTAAAACTCCTACACCTGTAAAAGTAGGCTATGCGCCTGCTTTTATCAGGCACATGAGTTTTCAGGACATTTGCGGGTAAATACCGCAATCATGCCCATGCGAATGTCCTGGCTGCAAAGATACGGAAGATCTGTCAAGCTCCAGCTTGACAGATCGGAAAAGACGGTTTTTCGGGTCGGAGGCGTTCGTCCAAAGAAAGCCTCCGACCGCAATTTTCCCCCCACTATTTGCTTTCTTAATTGCTTGCTGTACCTGCATGTTAACTTTCAATGATTCATGTACAAGGACACCCAGGTCTCTCTCAACGCCAACATTGGAGATGTGGAGAACTATGAGCTAGACTTTCCACTTCACATCGCCCATCTATAGCCCATATATCGCCCAAAACTGACCTCCATCACCCATTTTGAGGAAAAAGTGGAAACTAGGCCAGAAAGATCGTCGGAAAAATAAGCCCCCAAGTTTCGGCTCACTTCGCCGAACTGATCGCCAAGCTGATCACCCGCACATTGCCCATCCCAACTTTCGGCACTTCGCCGAACTGATCGCCAAGCTGATCACCCGCACATTGCCCATCCCAACTTTCGGCACTTCGCCGGGCTGATCGCCAAGCTGATCACCCGCACATTGCCCATCCCAACTTTCGGCACTTCGCCGGGCTGATCGCCGAGCTGATCACCCGCACATTGCCCATCCCAACTTTCGGCACTTCGCCGGGCTGATCGCTCGCCGAGAACAAGGCTGGGTAATAGTTGCTTTTCCCGGGCTTTACAGAAGGAAATGGGCACTATGGATGCAATTTTGAAGATCGGAGGAAGTGTGGAGGCAGCTAAAAAATCGTGCTTAGATAGTTGTGAGTTATTTAAGGGCGGGTGTATAGATAGATCTACTCAGATAATTAAGTATATTTAATTTTAATAATAGTAGTCTAGTGGACGAGTCATTTTTTTAATGAAAAGTGCATTTATATAAAAGTGAAAATAATTATTGAAAGTGTGAGACTGGGGCTGGAATAGAGAGAATAATAGACTGAGATTGGTATACAGACTGGGGCTTGTATAGAGAGAGTAGTTTAATAGATGACATTCTTTAGTGAAAAGTGCATTTATAGCAATTGAAAATAATTATTGATAGTGATGGGGCCTATGCTTTCTGCGCCATTACTCGTAACTGCTCACACGCTGGTTTCTGAAAGGATCAATCGAAGAGGTGGCAGAGAAATGCGTAGACAGAGACAGAGGAGAAAGAGGAGGTGAGCGTACAGCCAACGAAGGTACAAAGAAACGCAATCTTACCTCAACTTGTCTGAAAACGCATGTTTTCGGAGGCTGCACTTCCAGAAGGAGGTCATCGATGAGATTTGCCAGCTCATCAAGGGGGATCTTAAGCCTTCCAGCACCTTCAGAACCACACAGTCCATTGAGGTGAAGTTACTGCAGCCCTAGCCTTCTACGCTTCGGGATCTTTTCAGGCTTAAGCTGGCAGCATCTGCCATATCTCTCAGCACGCCACACACTGTGTATTCGGCAGGTGACTGAAGCTCTTTTCGCTCGCAGGATGGACATTATAAGCTTCCCTATGACCAGGGAGGCACAGACCGGGAGGGCTTTGGGTTTCTCCAGAATAGCAGACTTCCCCAAGGTGCAGGGAGCAATAGACTGCACGTACATTGCACTGAAAGCCCCCTTAAAGAACGTGGAGGTGTTGCATAACAGAAAGGGATTCCGCTCCCTAAATGTGCAGCTTGTTGTCGACCACAAACATATAATCATGACAGTAAATGCTACATTTCCTGGCAGCATCCATGATGTGCACATCCTACGTGAGAGTGCTATCCCTGACCTGTTTGTCCATCATCCAGAAGGTCACAGTTGAATGCTGGGGGATAAGAGATATGGCCTTGCCAGTTGGCTGATGACCCCACTGCGTAATCCCGTCACTGAAGCAGAGAAATGTTACAATGAAAGCCATATGGCGACACACAATATCGTCGAAAAGACAATTGGAGTCCTAAAGCAATGCTTCAGATGCCTGGATCATTCTGGTGGCAGCCTACAATACCAGCCTGACCAGATCACTGAGTTTATTGTGGTATGTTGCATGCTGCATAACCTAGCTATAAGGAGAGGACAACTAATGCCAGAAGGAGGGGAGACGGAAGAGCCAAACCGGCGAGGAGGAAGAGGCGGAAGAAGAGGCTGGTGAGGGCAATCAGCCTGGCGATCTAGCCCTGGTCTCCCCCCCCCCGGCTCCCCCACCGCCCCAAAGACCAGTACCCAATGGCAGTTACGTGGCTGCTAAGCTGTTGCGTCAGCAGTTCATTTATGAACGCTTTTAATGACCTTTCATTGTGGATAGTCACATTTACATTTACTGTTAAGCAAAAGTTGCATTTGCGTAGAGTTACGTTTCTGACTTGCCTGCAGTGGCCTGGCATTTTCATTAATGCTTAAGTTAAGTAAACTTTTGTTACAATAATACAATGTTCAACTAATGCAGAACAATTGTTAAAATGTTATGCTTAACGTAACTATGAGAGAATGCACAACAATTGTTAAACTCAATAAAAAATTTTATTTAACAGAACAAATTATTAAAAATATTCTATCAACACCCTCTTGCCCCAAACCACCCCTCCTCCTCCACCCCAAACAACAATGAATGTACAAACTTTAAAAAATGTAACAATTATTATGAAAAAACAACCCCCCTCCCTATCTGCGGCCACGTTTCCCTCCAGATCCTTTCCCACCCCGTGTATTAACACCATCCGTCCATTTTGATCCCTGCAGACCGAGATGAAGCTGGCGTGCAGCGGGCAACGACAAGACTTCCTGCCGTGGTGGTGGTGTGGGAGTGGAAGACGAAGCCTGATGATGTTCGTCTTCCGAGTCAGGAGGAACTACATCCTCCGCACTCGCTTGAGTGCTAGGGGTCGCACTTTGAGCCAACACAACACCTTGGGGTGCAGCGCCTTGTCCAGCCAGCAACGCATGTCGAAGGGCATTGGTTGCGGCGGTCTGCTCTTGGATCCCCATCCAAAGTCTGTCGTGCTAACTCAGTTTGCATGATAGACCAGTTGGAGAAGTTCGTGGAGAACTGATGGAATCCCTGGATAAGCTCGCGACCTTATCGCGACCGTCTCCCTGCACATGGAGATCAAGCACTCCGTCTGTCCTTCCGAGGTAGGCAATTGCTGACCCGACCTCCGTGGGGTCGGCATGTGCAATATTTCGCACCTTGGCATCGCCAGCTGCACACCGCTTGGTCTCGGTGCCTCATCGCTCTCAATGGAGATGACCGCAGGTTCATCCCCCCCCGCCCCCCACATCAACAGCCGCCTCGTGCAGGAGCTCCAGCTCTTCTTCATCCTCCTCCTGCTCCTTCTCCTCCTCTAGGCAAGGAAAGTGCTCAGGTTCCTCCAGCTCCAGCCCCTCTAGTTCCTCCTGCTCCACCAATGGAGCAGGTGAAGGTGCTGGTTCTGACTGCACCTGTACCAGTGTATCAGGTTTACCTTAAAAACACGACGTACTTACACAGCTTATTAGAACATAATGGTGAACATTACCAAGAGACGTTACATATCAATACTTTTCACTTCCCCAGAAAGCTGTAGCTGCTGCAATCCCTGCTTCTTATGCATGCATGAAATGACATGACATCATTAGCACATCATAAGCACATTACAAGTATAATGCATTTTGCATTATAATTACAGGACATTAGATCAGCTACATATTTAAGCTTTTAATACTGTTTTTAATACCATTCGACAAATTACAAATTACTCCCGAGACGCATGGCTGGGTTCGGCCAGACCGCGGGCGGTGGCCGAACGGTTATCACAGTCAACCAGCGCGACCGCACGCTCTTCGATTTCGGATAATGGCTGCAGCTGAGCAATGCCGCTCCTCTGTCTGCCGGTGCTCGGCATGGTTGATAGATATCATCGCAAATGAGAAAAGAGCATAGCATGGCATGGCATCAGCTAATGGACTAGGTAGCATCTTGAGGTTTAAAATGTTATATGCTGCTGGTTCAGATCACTGTCCGGATCTTAACATGATTTATATAACACATTTAAGAATGACAAACTTAAATTCAATGCAGGAGATTCATTGTTATAATAAAAATTTGCATGCATGCATCAGTAAAATATTAAATATAAAATTTGAAATAGAAAATGCAACTTACTGTTAACATGGTTTCATTAATGCAATAACGAATGTCCAACTTGAATTAAGTGCAGGACATTCATTGCTCTAATAAAAATTTCCATGCAAAAATAAAACATTACATATAAATAATAAAATATTAAGTGCAAATTACTGTTAACATGGTTTAAGTAATACATTCAAGAATTATAATCAATGCAGGAGATTCATTGTTCTAATAAAAATTTGCATGCATCAGTAAAATATAAAATATAAAATGCAGCCACCAAGCTATTCCAGCATTTTCTGCACTGGTCAGCCCCTCTCGCCTCATGGGATGCAGACGAAACCACCGCTGCAATCACTGCCCAAATTTTTCGGTAGACACAGGGTGGCGGTTTCCCATGCCCACCCCGTGTCAAATTGGCCCACCTGGCATGCACCTCATCGACCAGGGCCTCGTTTGCCTCATCACTAAAAGGTTTAGCCCACTTCCTCTCTGATTCAGTCTCTGAAGTCATTTTCAGAATGGATATACTATTATACAATTATTTAGATACAATTATTTAGATTTAAATTTGATTTTTCTATTGGAATCGCTGCAAATATATCGAGTCTAACCTTTCTGCTTCCTCCTCTATCAATCTCCTCTCTCTCTCTCTCTCTACCCCTCCCTCTACCTTCTGAGCATGTGTGATGACCCCTGACCTCCTGAAACGTGGTAAAACCAGTCGGCCGAAAAAAAAATCTCACATATGCGCAGAAGGCTGTTGCTAGGGAAGCTTTTGACTTCCTCGTTCGGTGGGCGAACGTGACATCGCCAAAAAATCAGATCGCCCATTCCACATTAACGGTCTAAGGCCGAGTGGAAAATCGCAAAAAAAAAATGTGCCATGTAACAGCAATCAGTAAGGTTGAGACATCCTACATCGCTGGAACAAGGCCCATTTTTGGGGGCGATGGCCACTTAATGGAAAGTCTAGCCCATTGTGTCTGTAGAATTAGTTTTGGAAATTGTGCATACAGTTTTAGGAATATTCTTTGGGAATCATAAATTCTGTTTGAATGTAAAACTACGGTATTGAGGATATAATTTTCCAATGTCATCATTTAAAACCTGATTAATTCATAGTCTAGAAATGACTATTAGCAGGCAAACACTTCAACATGTTTGGATGATATTCCTTTGTCTGCTATGTTAGTTGAGATTAACCCACTTTATTTGTGTTAATGCCTCTGCTAAAACAGCAGTCTAAGGAATGTAACATGAACACGTTAAACATTCATCTGCCATTATCACCAATAGTCATTCCTGGACTCTTATATCTACTACCATACTGCCCTCTTGATTTTATTTCAAAATGATTTGGTTTGGCGTGATGTGATTCAGATTTCCTGCATTCCAACAAGTATTTCTAACTTTGAATGACATTTTATGTGGACTGAGTTCACTTTTGATTTGGATCCTTAATATTAGTCACCAAACATCGCTCGTTGATCTAAATATCTCTGATTCACTGTTCTCACTAATGCTGCCCACCTTGTTCAATGGAAAAGACTTCATTCACTCTGCCATGTCCATCCACTATTATAATTCAATTTTCATTGCAGGGATAGAAATTGGACTTCACTGAACCTGTTTTATAGCCATAAAATGGGGCACCATAAAAGTTAATTTCAGAGACCAAAGGCCCTGCGCCCAAAGAATGCCTGAAAGATGACAGATCTGTTATTGGGTCAACCCATTTTTCAGATGCCCCTGGTGGCCATCTTAAATAATGGTTAGGGCCCTTACATGTGTGCAAAGGACTTAGCACATGTTTTGGGAGCACGCCTCTAAATTGGGTCACAATGAGCAGAGCAGGCTCTGGGCCTGTTTCACACAGGATTCTTCAGTTGCCTCCAACAAAAGCTAATTTTTTTTGTTTTTAAAATGCACCTGTGGAATAGCAAGAGTGTTCCACCTGGCCCATAGCCCTCTTTAGGTCCCACTGCCTGCCTGCGATTGGCCCACTCCCATTCTCAACCCCTCCCCTCCCAAGAATCATAGAATGGTTACAACACAGGAGACCATTCAGCCCATGCCGGCTCTCTGCAAAAACACTTCAGCTATTTCCACTGCCCCACCCTTTCCCCGTAGCCCTGCAATTTTCTTTCCTTTCAGGCACTTATCCAATTCCCTTTTGAAAGCCATGATTGAGTCTGCCTCCACCACTCTTTCAAGCAATGCAATCCAGACCCTTACCACTCGCTGCGTAAAAAAGTTTTTCCTCATGTCGCCTTTGGTTCTGTTCAGCTAGCGGAAAGTCTTCTGTTTGCACGTGTGAAGCAGTTCACTCGTGTTATTCTGCTGCAGAATGCTAGGGGATAACAAAACAGAATGAATTCATTTAAAGTGGAATGCATGGGTAGGTGGGTAAGCAGAAGCCAGAAGTAACACATTTGGGGGGGGAACTTTCAATTTACTGCTGGGGCGTGAACCTGGAGTTATGGGTCTGGCACCCATCATAAGAAACCACCCAATTTTGCTTTCCATTGAAATCATTGGAAGAAAAAAATCGGTCCATTTCTACAATGGGCACTGAATTGCATCGCCAACTTTACACTCCAGCATTAAGTTGAAAATGACTTGCATGAAATATTTTTTATTTAAGGCTTCTTCTGAGTATCTTGTGAGCGCAAGGCTGAAGTCCTATTCTATTCGGCACAGGACCCTGCCTGCACATGACAGAAAAAAAGGTACTCACTAGTTTGCTATTCATCAAAAAGTGTTGATGGGAAGGAAAAGACACAGACCATTAAATCTGCAACCCAGCCCTCCGTGAGCTGATACTGCCCACACTGCCAATTTTATACCGGCAACAGGAAAATTAATTTACCAGGTAAAACCACCAAAAATTAGAGAGCAAATGCTCCTTGCAATATAAAATCTAAGGCATTGTTTGATTTACCGATCAGAGGTTTCATATCTTTACAATGATGATGAATAGTGGGGTTGGTGGTGCAATGAATTAACACACTGCCCTTTACATCTGGGGTTGGGTTTGAACTCAGCCCTGACTCATGGATTAAAGTCTCCTTTTTTTGCCAATGATAAGAATCCTACGTCTAATGTGTTTGGGAAATCTGAGCCAAATTCTTACTGGGGTGCAGGTTCACAGCACAAAAATGCACATAATTCAGCCCAAATTGGTACTAAACTGTCGCTCTGAGACCATAAGGACAGCCGAGTATAGGAAGTAGAATAATTTATGTAGTACAGCAGGGGTGGTCTATTGATGCTGGACTTGAGGCAGATTGTTGGGAGGTTTTACTCTCTATCCAGTCTGTTGTGACTAACCCAGGAGTACTTCATACTGACACTGTGAGCCAAAAGTGGGAAAACATTTTTACGTTTTCCCAGCACCAATATCTATCATTTTGGTGAAGGCAAAATGCACAAAAAATCTGTTTATATATAAAAATGAGATAAAGAAGGTATTTGAAATACAAATGCCAAAATGGTCAGTACAAAGCTTCAAAGGCTGATAAACTATGGCACTTTAAAAAAAAACACTTTCTGTTTTTAAATGTTAATTAAATTCCTTTGAAGCCCCTCGAGTATTTCCAACTCTTTCTTCCAAAGACATATATTAGAATAAGGGGTGACAAATAAGAATCTCTAGCTGATCCTCATGGTGTCCCTCCCCTTCACAATTCCATTCAGCTTCCTCCAGACAAAACAAAGAGAGTAGTATAGGCAGACTTCAAGGAATTCTTGACCTCCTTTTCAGCAGCCCTTTGTCTTCAGAGTTTGCAAGCGCTGAGTTGAGGCGGTGAATGATCCTTTAAACAGATGCTGCTTGGAAACTTGTAAAGATGACTGCCATTCACACACGGAGTGGCAGCCCCCAGACAGAATGCTGTCTGCATTGTCTTTTGAGAGCCACTGGCCATGAAACAGGATTTGCTTCACAGTGCAGCACAAAAAGGACCTTGGGAATTCTCAGTGAGCTGTGAGAAAACAGCTTATGTAACATGTACATTTAAATTATGGGGTCAACTTATTTATATATTTTGCCAGTTCTCCATAGTAATGCTGCATTACATGCTCAATTAATTTCTGCATGTTCTGTTTTTATGTCCATATATGTTTATTTGCATGCGGTAGTCACCACACAGCTCCATTAAACCGTTCAATTTTAAAACAGGCTCCTGGAATGTGGTACTGTCATTTTGTCTGTAAATAAGTATTCTTTACTATTGTTCAAAAGTATTTTATTTAGTCTTTTAATTAGTACATTAAGTGTAATGCAGTTACATATTAAATAAAAAGGGCATTTAAATGTTTATAAATTTAATTTTATATTGGGCATATATAATTATGCACATTAAACCTTAAACACTTTAAACAGTTGGATGATAGTGCATCAGTTGTGTCAATCCTTCACGGGTAGCCATCCTATTGGAAACCAGTCTTGATTAGAGCTGTGGATTGCTTAAACGGCATCTCATTTTTTTGATGTCATCTCATAATTTAATAAAAACATTTTAAAATTACATTACAATGTTTCAAATAAAGTTGAAGACCTATGTACTCAATCATAGTGACTGAGATGCTCACTTGGAAAATGAGTTTTGAGTCGCTGTACTGATTGGAAACCAGATATTTGTTCTGTTGTAATAGTGCTGAGGTGAGACATCTGATATTAGGTGGTGGTCTGGGGTTTTTTCAGCTTTTGGTTGAGCAAGTATGTTGTGCTTTCCAACACATTACACACTGCCAGATGACTAACCGCTTCACATTAAGCAACTCACCTGCTTGAGATACCCTCACTCTCCACTGAATCGCTTTCAATTGCTGACTGCGCTGGTGGTAGCTCGGTTAACAGGGCAGTAAATTTACCAGTTCATTTCAACAAAGCCCTCCCCAGCAGCAGATCCTCCCTTCTTCAGACACCAGAAGTTCGATCTGCCACAATACAGGAGGCACCTATCAGTCAAGCCAATGTACTGAATGCTGAATGTCAAACTACGAGATGTTAGCTCTTTACAAGAATTCTTTACAAAAGCGCATTTATTTTAAAAATAGCGTAAATATCAAAAGCTAAGTTTATTTTAAAAAGTAACACTAAAAATATCACTTTTATATCTCAAGATGGATGATCAAATATTAATGTTGTTGCTGTAGAGGGCTTATGAAGAATCTACACAACTATTCAAAACAATATCTGAAGCTAATAACTTGTGGATTTACAATTACAGAGCAAGGATTATTACCTGTAACGGGTCTATACAGATTGATAATTTTATTACAAGGAACACTAATTCCAAGAACTCTGATACTAAGACACGTACTATATTCGTTGTTTAAACTAGGAATAAATTGAACTCATCTGTCCAACTATTTTTTACTGATTTGTTGAATATAATCTCCACGGGAGCAGATGAAACAAAAGTTTGTAAAAGTTTTGTAAATTAAATTATCAAAAGTATTTTCAGTAAGATAAGTTTCTTTAATAATACATATGCTTTGAAGCAATACAGAAAATGGAAACCAAAGTGAATGTTTGTTTAGTACAAGTGTTGTTTTCTGATGGGGGAGGGAATACATACATGCAAGTTGTTCAATGCATAGATTTTAAACTTTGGGTAAACTTCCCTTAACATTTCCTAGGCTTCTGACCTGATTAAAAACCCCCACAGTGCTTTGTGTGGAACCCTACGCCCCATCCCTAATGATTCCGTGGGTGGGCGGAACCCTAGAGTCCAGACATTCCTTCAGAGTGAAATCAGCAGCTTGCCGAGGAGAGATCAAACGCTCCCTAGACCCCAGAGGATTTATATCCTGTCAAGCTTCCCATGGCCCCAAGGTTGTCCACTACCATTCAAGTCTCTCAAACCCACTTACTGCAAATAATACCAGTCAGAAGCAATCATTGTAAATATAACTATTTGCAAGGAAGTGGGAAGAATCTAGGTCATGATCTGATTATCAGAGGATAGGTAAAGTATGTGCACTTCACCTCAGACTGTACCCACCGCTTGCATTCAAATGCGACCTTTTAAGTAGCACTGTTAACAAACAAATACATTACGATGCACCATGGCAGGGCTGTTTGAGGGAAATCAGAGGAAAGTAAAGTAAATTACATGTAGCTACTAGACATTTTAAACTACAACAGTTATTGAAAGTCCATTTTATTCAAGAGAAAAATGATAGCTCATGTCAAAACATGAAAGAGGAAGAGCATTGGAAAATTCTACGCACATTATAATGAATTAAAGTTTAACTTCAGTTCAGAATTTTAATTAAAAGTTCTTTTAATCCCTATGGCACATATTTTTAACAAAAGTACATAGAGAGGATATTCTGGAAAGTAAACTGCCAAGAGATGGGTGCATAACCCATAAGCTTGACACGTACATGGGGCCCAAATTTGCCCAGGAGTTGCTCTGGTTTTTTTGGAACAACTTAATTTTTCTAGAGTATCTTAAAAATCCCCATTCTGCACATTTAATTTGTGCCAGTGTAAATGAGTTAGTGAGGATTTTTTTTTAGTTTCGTTTTTTATTCAGAAGGGGGCGTTACCAGTCACCTACACCCGTTTTGGCCATTTAAGCCAGTTTGGACAGCTAATCGTTGTTCCAAACTAACTTAGGCCAGCGTATGTGGCCACTTGTGGCTGCACAGAAAACCCTTGCGGAGAGTTAAGAAATCAGCGCAGGTAGCCAGAGATGGGGGGAGGGGGAAGGGAAGCGGAAAGGACCTTGCAAAGCATGAAACACCTTCACAACAACATTCAAGAAGCATAAAAACCATCAATAATAAATAAAACTTGAGTCCTAACCAGGAAGTCAGCGGGCCGACTCCTCTCCGACTCCAACTCTCTCGAGGACTTCTCCGAGGGACTGAACTTCTCCAAGGGATTGGACTTCTCCTCCGAGGGGCCGGTGGACGACAACTTCTTCTTTCTTCTCCGAAGGACTGGTGGACGACGCCTTCTCCTCCGAGGGACTGATAGACTGCTCCGAGGGACAGGACTTCTCCGAGGACTTCTCCGAGGGACCTCCGGCTGGGGGCTACTGCGCATGCGCGAAACCTCCAGTGCGCATGCATTGAACTGCCGGCACTGTTTTTCGCGCAGGGCCCTAGCTCCGCCCCCTAATGGACAGACCACGCCGTGGCAAGCCATGGGAGAGGCCACAGAGTGGCCAGAATCCGGGGAGATCTTTTGGGCACCGTTTTCATCCTAGAAAGTCAGCGCATCTCCGGTGAGTGCGCCGAAAAACCGGGCGGTGCAAATTTGGGCCCATGATGAGGGATTAATTTATTCTGAAATTAACTTTTCCATAAACTATCACTGAGTGCCATGTATCTTGTTCTAGAAATAACTTAAATAAACATATAAAGAAGAATTGAGAATCATATTACTGTGAAGATTATTACATTCTCCACAGTAAAGAGTTAGGGTTAGAAATTGTGTCACGCCATGTTTGGGGCGCAACTTTTGATTAATTGCAAATGTATCCCCAGGTGAAAATGATTTGCTGCTCCCGGGAACTTCAGATTTAGCACTCATAAAGGGAAGCCTTACCACTTAGAGCGCTAAAGTGTGTGAGAGGGGCGGTAACAGCAGAGCCCTGAACAATGTTCTGTGCAGTGCTACTGTCTTAAGAGGCTCCTTCCTTCGCTTCTGGGTTGAATCATTCTTATTGCTCTCTCTTTGGGGCCATGGATCCTGTGCAATGTGTATTACAGCCCCAAGCACTGAGAGAGTGGAGGGCCGAGGAATCAGCGGTGAAAAGTAATCAGAAGACACCAGACTGGTGCGGGCAATAAAGTTTGCCCTACCTGACCACTACTGACTTTGAATATCGCTCCCCAAGCGGTCAGCTGAGGTGACAATGCCTCTTGTAGCTGCCGTTGTTGACGCCCAACGATGCTGCAGGGCAGGGAGGGGGGTGGGCAGGACTGGGGCGGAAACGGGGCGCAGCGCAACTGATGACATCACGATCTATGGGGCGCAACAGAGCGAGGCAAAACCACCAGGGAAGTTCGCGGGTGTCGGGGAATTTGCCGCGCCAGGTTGGTAACCCCTCAGCACCCCATTACCGCCCTCCGCAGGTGCTAACGTGAGGCACAAAGCAGCCGAATTTCTCTCCCCAATTGTATTGTGATGTGGACATGTGGCAGTTAGTGAATTTAGTATGAGAATGCAATCCTTCACATAAATCCAAAAAGAAAACATACAAAGGCAGGCAAAAGGTGCAAGGCCTACGCAAACATGAAACAGTATCATCTTGGAGAAGGATGCTACCTCCATTAAGTAGGTGCTATTCACATTGCACAGCAGCAGAACACAGTGGGCAGACTTGACAGTAATTTTCCAGAAATGGATTGCAGCAATAATTAAATAAGTAGAACTGATATCCAACACTGCTATGAGGGAGGACAGTTAAAAGGCTGAAAGTACTGGTATTGTGTTTCATGATACATTGGCCTGGATTCTCCCCTGAATTATCACTCATTTTGCAGTTGGTTTGAAGCAGGAAACAGCATTAAATCTGTTCTTAAAGGCTACTGCCTCAAATCTGCCACAAAAACACTGCACTTGCATTCCCCTCCCAAAGGAAGGTCAGTTCACTTTTATGCCCACCAGAAGTCAGCTGTGCCATATTTAAACTCAGGCAAGGGGGCATGACTCACTTCAGGATGGGTAAATCACTTGGGAGATTTTAACTGCCGCCACTCAGTCGGTTTAAAATCATCCCTTTGTAGAATGATGATGGAAAAAGTAGCAAGTGCACAATGAGCAAATCCCACTTTATACATTTTGCTTCATTTAGTAAATTGAATCATCTGTAATCTCCTTCAGTCCTACAACTCCCCGAGATGTTTGCGTGCTCCTCTAATTCTGCCCTCTTGAGCATCCCTGATTATAATCGCTCAACCATCGGTGGCCGTGCCTTCTGTTGCATAGGCCCTAAGCTTTGGAATTCCCTGCCTAAATCTCGCCGCCTCGCAACCTCTCTTTCCTCTTTTAAGATGCTCCTTAAAACCTACCTCTTTGATCAAGTTTTTGGTCACCTGCCCTAATTTCTCCTTGTGTGGCTCAGTGTTAAATTTATTGTCTCATAATACTCCTGTGAAGTGCCTTGGGACGTTAAGGGTGCTATATAAATACAAGTTGTTGTTATTGAATCGTACCAATTATTGGACTGTGTCACTTTCTTACCACAGGCAGCACTGTGGAAAGCAAAGATAGGTGCTGTCCAAAAACAAAGCCATTTTAAAATTCAGATTTTGACTCAACATTGCAACATGCACATTGCACTGGTTTTAAGTTGAAGTACAGGAAATGCACATTAACCACATGTTTTAAACCTTATATCAGTATGTATTCACTTTTACATAGGCAGGGAAGTAGTCTAATAAACTGTGATACCTGTAGTTGTAATAATTTCTTATTGACTTTTATTGAATTGCAGATTTGCAACACTTCTTTTCACAGCATCTTAGCAATGCTCACTGGATCCTGAATTCTCACTCAACTGCAGTTTCATTTACAATTCCAAGAGTTCTGTTGCTCCAGAGACCAGCTGGCAAGATTAGCAGAACAGCAAACCTCACAATGTGCAATAACTGCTGAATGATAAAGCTGGTGTCCTCTTCAATGGACAGACCTGAGTATCATCCATCACTTGCAGTTATTCATTTGAAGACCAAACTAACTTTTACATTTTGCAAGGTAGGGTACAATACAAATGCAAAGCATGAAGGAATTCTAAACGTGTCATTTGTAAAGTGTATTTGTAGAACTGCTTTAAATGGCACATCTCTATGATGTCAAAAAATGTATAATAATAATGATCTTTCAGTTAGTTGAAGGGTATTGGAAAGTTATTTTAATGCTGTGAAATTGTGTGAAATGTCTTTTAATGATTAGTGAAATGTGAAAGTATCGTTTTCAATCCTGTGATTAAAATCATTCCTGTTTACACTACTTACTGATTACAATGATCTAACAAAAATGCTTCCTTTTTCATTAACCTGTTTTAAAACAAAATTAGATTGACAATATTGCTAACTGCGGTCTTTTTCTGGCATGCCCTGTATACTATTTGCAAACCGAGAGATACCTGCCAATAATGTGACTTGGTTAGTGTTGGCTAAGCAGCCAATGACATGCTGGCATGGCTTTTAGTAACTGAGAAATCATGAACACTTAGAATAGTGAAAGGCTTTTCCAGCTTTCAAAATAGACACATCTCTTCTTTCATATATGATCTGCGCTGCTGGCTTTCCGTAAATTTCTAATGATTGATATAAAGCAGGAACATTTTAAGAATCTTGGGACATTTCTTAATGAATTCATTGTAGAATAAAGTTAGTTCCAACTTAGTTATTATTTTGGTGTAAGAATGTCATTACAATGTTCAAAGGGTGGAAATGGCAATAATTGTACAGTTTTGCTCTCCTGCTATGTGAACACTGCAATCCTAAAATAATGATTTTCACGAGTAAATTCTTAGATTTTAACTTAGTGGTAGTTATTTTAATGCAGCCATAACATTGATGTCACTGGTTTGAACATAGTAATATGCCAGAATAGGCATCATCACTATCACACAAAACAGTTGTGTTGTCTTGTTTCAGGTTTAACCATGATTGGACCTACCGGGTATAATTTATTGATTAACTCAGGATGTTCAATGTTGAGAGTAGAAAGACAAAGAGGGAATATGAGAGCAAATGAGCAAAAAACATAAAAAGCAATGAATAAGGCTTTCTATTGATATCATCGTCATCATAGGCAGTCCCTCGAAAGTGAGGAAAACTTGCTTCCACTCTAAAAGTGAGTTCTCGGGTGACAACAACCCAATGCGGGAATTACAGTCTCTGTAACAGGTGGGGCAGACAGTGGTTGAAGGAAAGGGTGGGTGGTCGCACGCTCCTTCCGCTGCCTGCGCTTGGTTTCTGCAAGCTCTCGGCGACGAGACTCGAGGTGCTCAGCGTCCTCCCGGATGCTTTTCTTCCATTTTGGGCGGTCATGGGCCAGGGATTCCAAGGTGCCGGTGGGGACTTTATCAAGGAGGCTTTGAGACATGGACTACATACAGTAGACACCTCAAAGCACTGGAGAAATACTACCAACGATGTCTCCGCAAGATCCTGCAAATCCACTGGGAGGATAGACAAACCAACGTCACTGTTCAACCAGGCCAACATCCCCAGTATCGAAGCACTGACCACACTCGACCAGCTCCGTTGGGCAGGCCACATTGCCCACCTGCCCGACAGGAGACTCCCTAAGCAAGCGCTCTACTCGGAACTCCTACACGTCAAGCGAGCCCCAGGTGGGTAGAGGAAATGTTTCTATTGACACATTAGTGATAAAACCATAGTAAAAGTATGAGTAGAGTTGCTAAAAGATGTAGGAGGAAAGCTTTTAGTGGAAAGAAATGGAATGACAGAAATAATAAAACAATACTTTGTCTCAGTTTTCATAGAGGAGGTGTTCTTGAGATTGGATCACCAGAGGGAGGTGTAAAACTGTTAGGGGAGATTATAATCCAAGGAGAAAGATTGCTAAATAAATTACTCAAATTTAAGGTACAAATTACAGGGATCGAGATCTGACGATCCCAAGGCAGGCTAGGGAATTAACAGCAAAGGCTCTGACTGAAATTTCTCAAAATTCTGTAGAAAGGAAACACCTGCAAGTGGACTAGAGGGTGTCAAATGCTCTATCCTTCTTCAAAAAAAGGAACAAGGATAAGCCAGACAATTGTAGGCCACTTTCAGGAAAAATTCCGTTGCGCCCTATTTGGGGGTGGTAACATTCGCGAGGTGGGAGTTCCTGTGCCAGGCGCGGAATTGGGGTTACTGCCTTGAGAGGATGTCTCCAAAAGGAAGTGGAGCACAAAACAACGTGCTCCAATTCTCTCTGGGGGGCTATTAACGGGGTGGGTTAATGCACTGGGCCGCATAGCGCTGCCATGTAGGAGGGGTTCTGCCCTTCATTAAAGGGGAGGGCCCAAGCTGCCAACTCTACGGGGTCCTACCTGGACCACCAGGGAGCGGGGTGCCATTCCACCAGCCCGGCACTCAAGCGGAGTGCCGGGCTCCTAGAGCGCAGCATGGACTCCACATTCAAAACACCAACGAGGTGCTCAGTAAAATTACAACATTTTTTCCAACATGACCGACACCTCCTCTTTAAGTAGCACCCTGTGAGCCTCCTGCCGCTCCGTTCACGTCCCCTGAAGCTGTCGCTGTCATCGCCTGGCACAGCTTCAAGGGTGTGGGGCAATTTTTGTTCCTGAAAACGGGCGCTGCACACGGTGATGACATCATCATCGCCGGCATGGCGGAGCGGGGTGCTACCGGTTACCGTCTCCGCTAAACTCCCACAGAATTTAGCGGGAATCGTCAGTGGCGACGCGCCCGGGCGAAAAGTCACTTGTGCCCGTTAGCGCTCCAACAGGAGATGCAAAAAATCCCAATTTCTCACCTTGTCAGTTGTTTGTAAACTGTTAGAAACATAGAAAATAGGTGCAGGAGTAGGCCATTCAGCCCTTCGAGCCTACACCACCATTCAATAAGATCATGGCTGATCATGCAACTTCAGTACCCCATTGCTGCTTTCTCTTCATACCCCTTGATCCCTTTAGCCGTAAGGGCCATATCTAACTCCCTTTTGAATATATCTAACGAACTGGCTTCAACAACTTTCTGTGGTAGAGAATTCCACAGGTTCACAATTCTCTGGGTGAAGAAGTTTCTCCTCATCTCGGTCCTAAATGGCTTACCCCTTATCCTTAGACTGTGACCCCTGGTTCTGGACTTCCCCAACAATGGGATCATTAGAATTTATAATATTACCAGGCATTTGGAGAAACATGATTTAATCAGTCAGCATGGATCTCTCGAGGGCAGGCTGTGCACAACCAGGTTTGTATCAGTGGCATAAATATGCCTTTTCTACAATGTTCTTGTTTTGCACCTACATTTACCACTGACTATCTTCAAAATGCATTAGCATCCTCAAATTAGATATTTGAAATGTTTTGTATAGGTATTCACAGAAGTACCACAGCTACTATTGTACATTGTTTGTGAATGTCTCATCAAGGTGCAATCTAGTAAAACATATTCAATTCTTAATCAATCATTTGGAAGAAGTGGTGACGCAATTATGGGTGATTCTGTTAACAAGGGACTGATTGAAATAAACTTACCTATTGCCAATTTAACAATCAACATTTCTCCTGAATGTGTATGACATTTGCCGGAAACAAATTCACTGTTAGAAGGTGTTACATGGTATAGCAATGTTGATCCTTTAAACAGCAAATGTTCAAGCAGATGCTGACTGGCTACCTAGATGGAGAATGTTTGGCAAAGGAGTCTTTGCAACCTATTCTAGCAGAAGTCAAAGGTGACCTCAGTATTAGCAGCTTACAAATGACCTACAATGTTAGCACTTGTTCCCAATACTGGTGATGGAAATATTTGCTAAAAAATTATTTTGTTTGCCATACCTACTAATTTTCAGCTACATGATTTAGTATAATTGGAAAGAAATTATCTTGAATACCAGTGGATTTACTATCAGTGTAAAATACAAACTGTTGTGTAAAGAAAGGTGGTGTGACTGGGGAAGTCTTATCAATTGTGCTGTTCAAAGACATAAAGGACGTTCTAACATCTTTAAAATAAAATTAATTGGGATAAAAGAACTACATGTGTTTTAAATACATTTTACATCATCTGTTTAATGACATAAAAGCTTGAAACCAAAAGCATTAACAATAAATATTGAAAAAGGTGAAATCTCCAAGTGCATGCGTTTTTTCCCCCAAGTGTCTGTTTCTTTATAAGTTCAGAAATAATAAAAATGTTCCATGCTCTAATAAATTCTTTAGTCTTTCTTTTTCTGATACAAGGAAAAGTGATCGAAGCAATTGTAAGCAGTCACTTGCCCTTTAACCTTGTCAGCAATGGAAGGAAATGGTCTTGTGAGGCCAACCTAAACACTGACCAGACAGGAACCTAAAGCAGCAGGAAATTTGTCAACAGCTATCCGATCCCTGAAAAACCAACCATAGAGACATTTCCACAAAAACTTAGTCAGTGGAACGCTGGTGTGATTTCCTGTCACTGACAGCCTTTATGTACTCTGGATCCTATCATGGACTTCATAATCTATTGTAATGTTATAACATTATGTGTTAATTTTCTGCAAAGACCTGCTCTGGGGTTGATACCTTGGTGACCAGGTCAACTTTACAGACTTCTCTAATGAGGTCTGTGACTAGGTGTTGAGCATTCACATTTTATGAAGTGCTTTAGAGCCCCCTACAGAACAGCCAATCCGTCATGAGTGCTGGTACTTGAGAAAAAGCATGAACTCTTAAAGCTATCAAATAAAGTATGGTTCTGCTCGGAGGTCTGCAAAGTGCATCTTTGGAGCATGATGTCACTGTCTGACAGTACAATTAATTAATTTCTTCCATTTGAGCGGTCTAAGAAAACTATTATAAAAATTATATCCTTCCTAATTTACTGATCCCAGGCAATTTCCCTCCTCTCTATGCTCTAGACTATTTTCAGACTTTGTCTGATATAAAAGACAGCTTGATGTGCTAACAGAAGCAGAACAGAAATAACATAAATTATTACTACAGGCATTACATACTGCAACAAAAGAGAGTTTGGGTAGACTTCAGCTCAGACTCATAAAATCACTCTCCAACACTTGAATACCTGACGGTATAGCAGTTGTCAAACATTTTATTAAACATTTCCATATAAGCACTTTAAGATGACTTCAGTTCGATGAGTAGTTATTTGCACGAAAGAGCTCTTACAGATTGAATCACTGCATTGGAGAATGCTACAGACAAATATTGTGGTCGTCTCCAGTCTTTCAACTCTGGAGAACAGCCGAGGCTTTAATAGGTCTGAAACCACTGGAAAACCCAAAAATTGAAAGTGTGTGTGCTGTTACTGTTTTATGAGCTGCACATGTGGCCGGTGTACAATTTTTCTTATTAAAAAGACCGCATGTTAGTGTGTGTGGTGGGCGGGGCAGGTCAAAGGTTGAATGGCACGATGTCAACTTTGATCGAATAATCACATATTGAATGCTATCAAAATGGTATAGTCAAGGGCTTTTAAAGAAGCGAGGGCTTACTGAAGGAACACAATGATGTACAGCTCGTCCCATAGCTCAGTGAGTAAATGCATTGCCGAGTGTAGAACTGAGCCATGCGCTTTTGGGAAACTCCCAAGCTTGAACACCAATTGGAGCTGAGCTAGCTGATCTCTGTCAGAGCAACTGCAAGAGTGCTATAATTGGCCCCAATGACCTTGGGCTATGGAGATTAAAAAAGCTGAGGTTCCTGCACCTGATCATTATCCAGTGATTCATAGTGGAAAACTTTTGGCCTCGATTTTAACTCCCGGGCGAGAATGTGGCTTAGCTAGCGGTATGCCTATCCAGGATGGCAGCAGGCAGGCTCGGCTGATTTTAACGGCCGGGCCTCACTAGCATGCCACTTGCCGGCTTACGGATCAAAATGGCCGCAAGTCGGTGTGGAGCACAGGAGGCCGCCACTGAGGACCCAGAGGTACAAGGTAAGTGCTCCAAGATGGAAAGCGTGGCCTCTACACTGCTACTGCTACAAGGAAACAAAACAAAAATGTTTTGAACTTACTTTGCTGGGCCTCTTCTGGCTGCTGTTCCCGGCAGGATCTGTCTGGCAGGAAGCCCCTGCTGCTCCTCTGCTCAGGCCTCAGATTAAAATGGCAGATCAGGCCCTGATGATGTCATTGGAGTCTTATCTGCATATTAAAGAGGGCCGCACAAGGGCTTGGAGTGGGTCTTTTTGCCATCTGCAATTTCAAATTGCAGTCGGCTCGATAAGAAGTGGCTAAGTCATTCGCTCCATTTTAACCATTGGAAACCAGGCAGAGGGAGTTAACATCAAACCCAGAGTGGGATATCAAGTGAAGATTGGATCAGGTATGGCTATTGTGCAACCTACAGTCAAATAAGTTGTTAATACTTACTGGATTGACACTTTTAAAAGATTTGTTCATAGGATGTGGGTGTCACCGGCCAGCATTTATTGCCCATCCCTAATTTCCCTTGAGAAGGTGGTGGTGAGCACCTTCTTGAACTACTGTTCCTTTGTAATAGTTTGTTTCAACTGAGTACCCTGCTGGCTGTTTAATAGTCAACCACATTGGCCAGACCGCTGCAGTCAGTGTGGCAAAGGTACTCCCACAGTGACTTTGTCGTAGCGGTTTGGTGCAACTGAATGGCTTGCTAGACCATTTTAGAGGGCAATTAAAAGTCACCTGTGAGTCTGGAGCCACATGTAAGCCAGACTGGGTAAAGATGGCAGGTTTTCTTCCCTAAAGGACATTAGTGAATCAAATGGGTTTTTACAACAATCCAGTAGTTTCATGGTTCCCATTATTGACAGATTGAATTTAATTAACTGAATTGAAATTCCCCAACTGCCATGGTAAGATTTGAACTCACATCTCCCGATTATTAATCCAGTATCATAACCCCTATGCTACCATTCCCAACATGAAGAATGGCCATTTGGGTAAGAAGCTAGGCAGCAGTTGACTCCCATGGAATCATACTCAAGTATGTTTCAACATGGTCAGGAAAGGAGGCTAAAACATAATTTATAAAAATTATAGCTAATTATCAATTTACTATCTAAAATACTGACTCTTAATATATCTGGGGAACAAAACCCTAACTTAAGAGAATCCAGGTCCAGAAAAAACTGCTGGGGCTATCATGGCAATAAAAATCAACCACGTTTAAAAAGAAGTCTAAAATAAAACATAAGAACATAAGAAGTAGGAGCTGGAGTAGGCCATACTGCCCCTCGAGCCTGCTTTGCCATTCAATAAGATCATGGATGATCAAAACAACTTTAGATAATGGATGAGAAAAGAACAATCAGAACAAATGGGGCATATTTAAGAGGGCTTATAACTGGTGCCTATGCCGGAAAGTTGGCATCTATACATTGCCATATGTTAGGATTACATAATATTCTGCACAGTCTCAATGATCACATCATTCAGCTATTTTAACTTCAGGATAAATAGGTTAACTGAGGAATTGCAAAAAGGAAACAAATCAATTAAAAATGGGAAGGTTGTTTCTGAATGTCAAATAGGCAATTTTAAAATGAATATTCAGCCAAGAAAATGTTTTAAGCTATTAAACTTCAATTGTCAGATCATTGAAATAACAAGGTGTAAATTGTTTATAGATTCTTCCCTCATTATATCACTTGTTTGTGGTATTACTGCATTTTGGTAATATGATGTGGGAGGCAATCAAATGAGATTACCCTCACTAAAATAAGCCTTTATTTGCATTCCCCTTAGCCTATTTGCGACCAATTACATGGTGATGCAGCAAAGTAGCACATGGTTAGTGGTAGTCAGTGTGTGCAGTGATATATTGAGAAAAATGTCAATGAAATATCATCCATTCACATTATCTAATTGATAGGTGACAGTGGGAGTTACAGGATAGTGAGAGAAATAACACTGGAGGCATTTATTTGCCAAATTGTGTATCAGTAATGAGAGTGGTTCTGTAATGGGAGTGGTGGTGTGGGGGATTTCTGTGGAGAATCTTTCTTTTAAAATTGAAAGAAGCAAGAAAAGCATGCATGAATTTGAAAAAAAATCCTTTGGAACAAATTATTTGTAACACAAGCGTTTTCAATATTTTCCCTGCCTTAAATTATCAATATTGTGATAAGTTGGCAATGGTATTTTTTAATCAATCATATGGTGAAATTTGCACGCAGTACTATCCCTATGTGGAAACAGGTATTCCTGTTTTACCCATACATTCCCTACACTTAGATTTCCGTTTCCACTTTTGTAACTATTACGTACCTGGAAAAGAATGTCACGGTTGATTTGAATTGAGTGTTCAAATTTACCTCTCTCTTGACAAACCTAAGCAGCTGTAAGTTGTAAAAAGCATGCACCATACTGGCTCCACTGATTGAAATAATTAATGATGCCCAGAATACACTCTGCTGGAAACTGAGGCACCATGAAGCAGTGCTTTCTGGTAAATCTGCCTTGTACTCCAGTCTAATTTCTGTTATACATTCAGTTCCTGCTTCTCTGCTGTATGAATTCTCAGCTCTCGAGGTTATTACTCTTTATTTTTCACTCTTTGTTGTATTATCTACTGACAGAGGCTACAATTCAACATCTTAGATGGCAGGCAAGGAATCAACTTAAAGTCTTGACTGGCCTCCATTGAGAACATTCAGGGAGAATGTAGTAAAATAGCGATAGACATTTAACAGCCACTTCACAAAAATTATACCTTAATAAGGAGTGGCTTTTTCTCCAAGGATCTCAGCTGTTAAGGAACCATTTGATGGAATGATCCAAAGACTATGATGGAAAGTTGTCTTTTTGCTGTGGTCTTGTGGCAGCATTTGCAGGCTGATTAACAGTTTGTTGGGCCATGTTAATGCTAGGTTGGTCAATCCTATATGGCAGAAGGGTTTTTTGGGCTCCCGCAACCCATGTGATGAGGGGGGCCACCCACATGATGTGAGCATCCTGGTGGATGTTGACACAGAATTTGAAGCTAGAGCTCTGGCTCTACACTTGCCAGGACTGTCTGAAGTGACCTCCAGGCCCAGAGGTGGGAATGTTACCTTTGCGCCAAAGGCCCACTCCCCTTGTAAGTGTTGAGAGCCAGGACAGAGTCAGATTTTAGTAATGCGATAAGAATATTTAAGTACCACTACATCTCAATACTCAACCTCTAAATTAAAGGTTATTCCTTTTAAAATATGGATAAACAATAAGGATTAACAAATGCTTTTTAGCCACTATTACACATAATGTGCAGGTGTGGCCTGCTTAAAGGACACATTGAGATATTGTTCCAGATGAATGACACAATTACAGCAATTCATACTTGAGAGAGGTAATAACCTTTTGAAATCCAAGAGGCTATTTCTCAATATGATGCACCTATTTCTCAATATGATGTCAATGTGTTGATGAAGCTTCTTGATGCCTTGAATATCATGACTTATTATAGATTCATAATTTTAGATCTAACAGGTTGCATACCAAATGCTAAGTAATTGGTGTTAGCAGGAAAATGATGCTGGCTTGTGGGTAAGCTATAGGTTTTAATTTTTTGTTGTTGCATGATTAGTCCATGCAACAGCACTGGACATCCAGAGGATAGGTTTGCAATCCTTTGCTCCAGTAATCAAACAGTTCAACTGTTCTCCCTGTTAGACATTGCTTCTTCAAGAGATTCTAGGTCGTTCAAAATTGATGAAGCTTATCAGAGTTGTAATTGCATATCTCAATTGTGCGATCACTGAAAAGCCTGGAGAGGTTTGAAGCAACTGACTTTAAAAATTGCACAACTGCACAGTTAGATGCTATTTCTTTCCTCAGTGCTTAACATTACTTTGGAGAACTTTAGTTCCATTTTAACTAATTCATAAGCTAAAGGGGCAATTTTAACTCTACCTGAACCAGCAGGAACTGGATTGGTGAGGAGTTAAAATCGCTCAGTATTCGGCGACATCTTGCTCTCCTCCCACAAGCTTCAATTTTAATCTGCTCTTCTAGTTGGGCGAGAAGGATGCCCACTGGAAACTGGTGGGGTCCTACTTTAAATATGCAGATCAGGCTCCGATGGTGTCATCGGCACATGACTGCTACTTTAACCATGGATCTGAGCAAGGAAGTCGTTGTGGCTTTCCTCTCGTGGGAGTATCTAGAACCAGGGAGCATAGTTTCAGAATAAGCCGTCGCCCAATTAAGATGGGGATGAGGAGGAATTTCTTCTCTGAGTGTCATGAATCTTTGGAATTCGCTACCCCAGAGAGCAGTGGCAGCTGAGTCATTGAATATATTCAAGGCTGAGAGAGACAGGTTCTTGAACTACAGGGGAGTTAAGAGTTATGGGGAACAGGCAGGAAAGTGGAGTTGAGGCCAAGATCAAGTCAGCCATGATCTTATTGAATGGCGGAACAGGCTCGAGGGGCCGTATGACCTACTCCTGCTCCTAATTCTTATGTTCTTATGTTTCACCCAAGGTCAACTTAACAGGAAGAGAAGCCAGGAGCAGAAGAAGCCAAAAGAAGCAAGTCTTTTTAACTTTGTTTTACTTTCCTTGTGGAGCCAGGAGGAGTAGGAGTGTTCCTCTGGACCCCACTAGGATGTTTAGGCCTCCCCTGCCACCACCCCCGCCCCCCTCACCCCCCACTAATCGGTAGGCCCTCCCAGATCACCATTACTTTCCTGAGTGCCAGAGACCATTCCTTCAGTCCCCAGTGACGACCTGCTGCCGCTCAGTATGGCACCCCCGCCCGAAAGCCAGCCACTGCTTCCCGCAGGCGGGAAACTGACCAGGGACATTAAAATCTCTCAGGCTCTCACACTGACAAGTTTAGGATGATTTACTGCTCGCTTTAGCACCCATCCACCCGATTCCCATCCCCAGTTAAAATCCAAACTAAAGTCTCAATTTGGGGCTGTTTCCAATGCAGCACTTATTTCCAAAAGGATGTTAGAAAGTATATTTAGTGCCGATGACCTGTTAATAAACAACATTGCCATAGCAATAAACAATGAGATAATTTTTTGAGGTTTACAGTAAAAGAAAAAAACATGACCAACGTTAGTTATAATTCAGATTTTATTCAGTTAATTATAGGAATATTGTGAATTGAGAAATGTTCCATTGTAAGCTGTCATGTAGTGCATTGGTGTAGTAACATGTTGTGTTTTGATGTGGTAACATCAGGATTCACACCTGTGATTCCTCACAAAGTGACTCCCTGTCCCGAAAGACTTCTCAGATAAAGGTGTTGAACAGAGGAAAGCTGCTTTAACACTGGCAGAAGATCAGAGAACTTATCAATCTATAAAGCCATGAATAAGAGACCAAGAGTAGATCTTCCAGGCATCGTCACATGTGGCAAATATTTATTGATATATAGAACTGTCCTCTGGTTCCACACATATCCTGTTATAATGCTGTGGACAGTATTTGAAATTTATAAACCAAAGAGTTATCTTGCAAATCTAATGATAGAAAAATTGACCTTTGAAAGATGGACATCCAGTACACAAAGGGTTAAATAGTCCACTGGGAACTGCAGTTAAAAAGAATAATAAACCTGGCTATCTGTTCGCTTTAATGTTCTAGGAACAATAGCTTACTTTCAATTATACTTTTAATGAGAATATATTCACGAGAAAACCATACAAGATATCTGGCCTGCACATGGCTGTACAGCAGAATTCCCCTTTCTTCTATATCAATTGAAATTGTTACACATTATACCCAGAGGCACTTAGCATCATGCTTTTGGCTTTAGGCCAGCATCTCTCAACCTGTGCTAGTGTGGTAAAAATGGAAAGGCATACAAGTGTGTTGCCCTGGTAACAGTAGCTACTTATTACTGGAGAAAATAGAAATGGTACTATTTTAAGCTTTTGGCACTAGGGAGTCAAAATTAATAAGCAATAGGTTTCAGGCTCCTAGTATGCACACTTGTATCCTTGCTTCTAAATATTGAAAAATGATTTAAAAGTAGATTATGTTAGCTAAGAAGCAGAGATTATGAGGAACGATATCCCTGTTAAAAATCATTTGACTTCAAATAAGATTAATTGCTCTCAAAGTCAAATCCATTACGCCTGTTCACAATGTGTTGATCTTGTAATCTGTAATCTACCCAAAACTCAACCTTAAGGGAAAAGAAACAAAGCATACTTACTTCAGATTTGTAGCATATAACAAGCTCAGATTCATCTATCTAATTGTCGTGCACTATATCCACCTCCTGTCTGCATTGTGGAAGGGCTTCATAGGAACAAGAGCAGGCCATTCAGCCCCCCGGGCCTTTTCTGCCATTCAAGTAGACCATGGCTAATCTGTATCTTTGCTCACCTTGGTTCCATATCCCTTAATACCCTTCCCAACAAGAATCACTCAATCTCAATTTTGACATTTTCAATTGGCTTAACCTCAACAGCTTTTTTGGGAGAGAGAGTTTCAGATTTCCACTGTCCTATGTGTGAAAAGATGCTTCCTAATATCACTCCTGAATGGCCTAGCTCTAACTTTATGGTGATGCTCCCATGTTCTGGACTCCCCTACCAGAGGAAATTTTTTTCTCACTTTCTCCTCAATCAAGTCTTTTAATCATCTTAAATGTCTCAATTATATCACCCCTTAATCTTCTATAGTCAAGGGACGATGAGCGTAGTCTATGCAACCTGTCTTCATAATTCAAATCTTTTAGTCTTGGTATCATTCTGCGCTGCACCCCCTCCCTGGTCAATATATCCTTTCTGAGTTGCGGTGCCAAGAAATGAACACAGTATCCAGATGTGGTCCAACCAGTCCTTCATACAACTGTAGCATAACTTCCATCCCTTTTGTAATCCAGCCCCCTTGGGATGAAGGCTAACATTCCATTAGCTTTTTAAATTATTATTTGTACCTGTCCACTAGTTTATAATATTTTTACATGGACCCCTAAATCACGCTACTCTTCTACAGTTTCTAGCTTCTCACCATTTGGAAAATACTTTGATCTATCTTTCTTAGGTCCAAAGTAGATGACTTTGCACTTCCCCACGTTAAACTCCATCTGCCACAGTTTTGCCCACTCACTTAATCTATCAATGTCCCTTTGCAACCTTCTGCTCCCATCTACACTACTTGACTGTGGCTATTTCTTTTAGCCCACTCTACTGTGGTTCCTCATTATAAAGATTTTCTCATCAGAAATCATTATTTTCTCATCAGAAATCCATTCATATTTATTCAACAAACAAGTATGAAATAAAGGATGGATTTACAGGACAATAACATGGTCACAGCAACAACAACTTGTATTTATATAATGCCTTTTAACATTAAAAAAAATTCCCAAGGCGCTTCACAGGAGTTGACACTGAGCCACATAAGGAGAAATGAGGGAAGATGAACAAAAGCTTTGGAGCGGCGTGGAGAAGGATGGAGTGGCTAACGGTGTCAAAGGCTGCAGCCAAGTCAAGAAGGACAAGGAGGAATAATTTACCTTTGTCACAGTCACAAAGGATGTCAATTCTGACTTTAATGAGAGCCGTTTTGGTACTGTGGCAGGGATGGAAACCTGATTGGAGGGATCCAAACATGGAGTTATGGGAATGATGAGCACAGATTTGGGAGGAAACAACATGCTCAAGGACTTTGGATAGGAAAGAGAGATTGGAGATGGAGCGGTAGTTTGCAAGAATGGAGGGGGTCATTGTGGAAAGGGGTGATGACGGCAGATTTGAAGGATGGGTGAACAGTACGCGGGGAAGAGAGAACCGTTAACAATGTCAGCTAACTTGGGAGCCAGAAAAGGAAGTTGGGTGGTCAGCCATTTGGTGGGAATAGGGTCAAGGGAGCAGGAAGTGGGTCTCATGGACAGGATTAGCTTGCAGAGGTCATGAGGGGTGATCGGAGAGAAACTGAAGAAAGATGTGAGGTCACAGCTAGGGCAGGGGGAACCTTTAGAGGAAGTTTTCCCAGTGGGGTAAGGAAAGAAAGAGAAATGGCAGAGGCAGCTGAATAGTCTCAATCTTAGAACAAAAAAGTCCATGAGCTCGTCACATTTGTTGTCACAGGTGAAAGTGGAGGAGACAGGGGAGAGGGGTTTAAGAAGATAAATTGCAGTACAGAATAGAAGTCGGGGTTTATCTTTGCATTCCAGAATAATTCTGGAGCAATTTTGGCAGATGAGAGCAGGACTAGATAAGGCTTTATGTGGTCCAGCCAGACCTGGCGGTGAAAGGCTGAACCAGTTGTCCACCATATAGAAACAAACAAACATAGAAAATAGGTGCGGGAGTAGGCCATTCGGCCCTTCGAGCCTGCACCGCCATTCAATAAGATCGTGGCTGATCATTCACCTCAGTAACCCTTTCCTGCTTTCTCTCCATAACCCCTTGATCCCTTTAGCTGTAAGGGCCATATCTAACTCCCTCTTGAATATATCTAATGAACTGGCATCAACAGCTCTCTGCGGGAGAGAATTCCACAGGTTAGCAACTCTCTGAGTGAAGAAGTTGCTCCTCATCTCGGTCCTAAATGGCTTACCCCTTATCCTTAGACTGTGACGCCTGGTTCTGGACTGCCCCAACATCGGGAACATTCTTCCTGCATCTAACCTGTCTAGTCCCGTCAGAATTTTATATATTTCAATGAGATCCTCTCTCATTCTTCTAAACTCCAGTGAATACAGGCCCAGTCGATCCAGTCTCTCCTCATATGTCAGTCCTGCCATCCCAGGAATTAGTCTGGTGAAACTTCGCTGCACTCTCTCAAAAGCAAGAATGTCCTTCCTCAGATTAGGAGACCAAAACTGAACACAATATTCAAGGTGAGGCCTCACCAAGGCCTCAAACTGCAGTAAGACCTCCTTGCTGCTATACTCAAATCCCCTAGCTATGAAGGCTAACATGCCATTTGCCTTCTTCACCGCCTGCTGCAGCTGCATGCCGACCTTCAATGACTGATGTACCATGACACCCAGGTATCGATGCACCTCCCCTTTTCTTCATCTGCCGCCATTCAGATAATATTCTGCCTTCATGTTTTTGCCCCCAAAGTGGATAACCTCACATTTATCCACATTATACTGCATCTGGCATGCATTTGCCCACTCACCTAACCTGTCCAAGTCACCCTGCAGCCTCTTAGCATCCTCCTCACAGCTCTCACCGCCACCCAGCTCAGTGTCATCTGCAAACTTGGAGATATTACACTCAATTCCTTCATCTAAGTTATTGATGTATATTGTAAATAGCTGGGGTCCCATCACTGAGCCCTGCGGCACCCCACTAGTCACTGCCTGCCATTCTGAAAAGGACCCATTTATCCCGACTCTCTGCGTCCTGTCTGCCAACGAGTTCTCTATCTACGTAAATACATTACTCCCAATACCATGTGCTTTAATTTTTTACACTAATCTCTTGTGTGGGCCCTTGTCAAAAGCCTTTTGAAAGTCCAAATACACCACATCCACTGGTTCTCCCTTGTCCACTCTATTAGTTACATCCTCAAAAAATTCTAGAAGATTTGTCAAGCATGATTTCTGATGTATCCTTACTATACTGTACAAATACACACGAGGCCCATACTTAACAGAAGGTCACTCTGTGACCAGTTACCTTTATTACCAAGACCTCAGTGATGAAGTTGGGTGGCGCTTCCCCTTTTATACCTGAAAATCCAGGTTAGGAGTGTCTCCCACAAGTTCACCCCCTTGTGGTCAATATTCTCAAGGTGTACAACTTAGGTCAGCTTATACATGGGTTACAATAATAGTTGAATACATGAAATTACCTCCCCTAAAAGTCTTATTGGGATCACAGGTTAAGTTTCTGGTGGTTTACGTTCCCTTGTAGAGTGCCTGAGTTGGGGTTCTGGTTGTTGGGCGTTGGCCTGAGTGTCTGCTGTTGGCGGTGCCTCAGGAACTGTCTGGACTGCCCACAGTGACTGGGCTCTCCTCCACTTGGTTCCGGTGTTCGGTCACCTGTGGTGGAGTAAACTCTACGTCGTGTTCTTCCTCTGCTTCTTCTATGGGGTTGCTGAACCTCCTTTTAGTTTGATCCACGTGTTTGCGGCAGATTTGTCCATTGGTAAGATTAACTACCAAAACCCTATTCCCCTCTTTGGTAATCACAGTGCCTGCAAGCCATTTTGGCCCTGCAGCATAATTAAGGACAAAAACAGGGTCATTGACATCAATACATCGCGCCCTCGCATTCCTGTCATGTTAGTCACATTGTGACTGACGCCTGCTCTCAACAATTTCCTTCTGTATGGTGGGCTGTATAAGGGATAACCTGGTTTTGAGCATCCTTTTCATTAGCAGCTCTGCGGGTGTAACCCCTGTGAGCGAGTGTGGTCGGGATCTATTGGCCAACAGGAGGCATGGTAAGCGACTTTGTAGGGAACCCCCTTGGATTCTGAGCATCCCCTGTTTGATTATCTGCACTGCTCGTTCCACCTGGCCATTTGAGGCCGGCTTGAACGGTGCCGTTCTGACATGGTTGATTCCATTGCCTGCCATGAAGTCCTGGAATTCAGTGCTTGTGAAGCACAGGCCATTGTCGCTGACCAAGACATCCAGTAGACCATGGGCAGCGAACATTGCCCGTAGACTTTCTACCATGGCAGAGGATGTGCTTGAATTTAAAATTGGCA
Organism: Pristiophorus japonicus; assembly: GCF_044704955.1. Classification (NCBI taxonomy): domain Eukaryota; kingdom Metazoa; phylum Chordata; class Chondrichthyes; family Pristiophoridae; genus Pristiophorus; species Pristiophorus japonicus. Next base: position 101,437,663 of record NC_091993.1, read on the forward strand.
CACTCAATCCATTTGGAGTAGGCGTCTACTACAACCAAAAACATTTTTCCCATGAAAGGACCTGCGTAGTCCACATGGATGCGTGACCATGGCTTGGCGGGCCAGGACCAGGGGCTAAGGGGGGGCTTCCCTGGGTGCGTTGCCCAGCTGAGTACACGTGGTGCACCTGCGAACACAAAGTTCCAGATCTGCGTCTATCCCTGGCCACCAAAAGTGTGACCTGGCAATTGCCTTCATCATGACAATGCCCGGGTGCTCATTGTGAAGTTCTCTGCTAAACACCTCTCTGCCCATCTGGGGCATGACTACTCGGTTTTCCCACAGTAGGCAATTGGCCTGAATCGAGAGTTCATCCTTGCGCCTATGGAACGGTTTAAATTCCTCAGGGCATGCCCCGTACCGTGGCTGCTCAGTCCCCATTCAGGACACATTTCATAACTAAAGTCAGTAGTGGGTCTTTATTTGTCCAGACTTTAATCTGACGGGCTGTCACAGGTGAGCCTTCGCTTTCGAAAGCTTCAACAGCCATGACCATCTCAGCATCATGCTCATTTGCCCCCTCAGTGGTGGCTAGTGGGAGCCTGCTGAGTGCATTGGCACAGTTTTCAGTGTCGAATTGTGTAGTCATAGACCGCTAACATGAGTGCCCAACTCTGTATGCGGGCCGATGCATTCGCATTTATGGCCTTGTTGTTGGCCAAAAGGGACGTTAGGGGTTTGTGATCTGTCCCCAGCTCAAATTTCCTGCCAAATAGGTACTGGCGCATTTTTTTTACTGCATATACACATGCTAGCGCTTCCTTTTCTACCATCCTGTTGCCCCTTTCTGCCTGGGACAGACTTCTGGAGGCATAAGCTACCGGCTGTAACTGACCATTGGCATTCACACGCTGCAACACACACCCGACCCCATAGGACGGTGCATCGCACGTTAAAACTAGTTTCTTACACGGGTCATATAACGTTAACAGTTTTTTGAAGCATAACAAATTGCGTACTCTATCAAAAGCCCTTTCCTGGCTGTCCCCCCAGATCCAATCGCGACCTTTGCATAGGAGCACGTGTAGCGGCTCTAACAGCGTGCTCAATTTAGGAAGAAAGTTACCAAAATAGTTCAGGAGCCCCAGGAACGAATGCAGCTCCATCGTAGTATGGGGTCTGGGTGTTCTCTGGATCGCTTCCATTTTGGACGCAGTAGGTCTGATCCCGTCTGCTGCTACCCTCCTCCCCAGGAATTCTACCTCTGGAGCTAAGAAGACGCACTTCGCCTTTTTCAGTCGCAGCCCTATCCAGTCCAGTCTGTGTAGCACCTCCTCCAGGTTGTGGAGGTGTTCTTCAGTATCGCGACCAATGATGAGGATGTCGTCTTGAAAAACCACCATCCTTGGAATCGACTTAAAGAGGCTTTCCATATTTCGCTGAAAGATTGCAGCGGCCGAACGAATCCCGAACGGACATCTGTTATACTCAAAACACTTGTGTGTCGTGATGGTGGTCAGCTTCTTCGACTCACTCGCCAGCTCCTGGGTCATGTAAGCTGAGGTCAGGTCCAATTTTGAAAAAAGTTTGCCACCGGATAGCGTCACAAAGAGGTCCTCCGCTCTCGGTAGTGGGTACTGGTGACACCCGATTGATGGTGGATTTGTAATCACCACATATCCTGACCGACCCATCCGCCTTGAGCACCGGCACGATCGGGCTCGCCCAGTCACTGAATTCGACTGGCAAGATGATGCCTTCCCTCAGCAGGCGGTCCAATTCGCATTCTATCTTTTCCCGTATCATGTACGGCACCGCTCTGGTCTTGTGGTGTACTGGCCTGGCGTCCGGGTTTACGTAAATCACTAACTTGGTCCCCATGAAAGTGCCGATGCCGGGTTGAAATAATGAGTCAAATTTGTCCAGGACCTGTGAGCATGATACTCGCTCCACAGAAGAAATTGCATTGACATCGTCCCATTTCCAGTTCATGACAGCAAGCCAACTCCTCCCCAGTAGTGCGGGACCGTCCCTCAGGACAATCCAGAATGGCAACATGCTCTCCGAATCTTTGTGGGTCACGACTACCGTGGCGCTGCCGAGCACCGGAATGATCTCCTTTGTATATGTCCGTAGCAGTGCGTCAATCGGCAATAATTTTGGTCTTCTGGCCTTGGACACCCACAACCTTTCGAACTGTTTGATACTCAGCAGGGACTGTCTGGCCCCGTGTCTTGCTCCATTAACATTGGGATGCCATTGAGGAACACTTTCATCATTAGCAGTGGCGTCCTGGTATATGAACTGTATATGTGCTCCACATGAACTCGCTGATCTTCAGCTTCCAGCAATTTCCCCCAGTATTCATTTGGCCCCGTAGGGCTTACATCGGGCCTGTCCTCCTCGTACATCAACCTGGCTGCAGGCTTCCTGCACATACGCCAATTGACCGCTGATGTTGCAGTTTCTGCTGGTATATTGCTGATATCTGCAAGCTCTGGCTGGGTGTTTGCCTCCACACCTCCAGCATGAGCCATTGTTGGAAACAAAAGGTGCATTACCAGTTGATCGTCTCTGACTGTCTCTGTAACTGTCCTTAAACGCACCATTAACAGGTGTTGATGGCTCCATTACTGGCCGCATTGTCCATTGCGATGGTATGCATCACCGCTCAGCTAGCCATTGTCTCTGTTGAATTCCCCCTTTGGGTTCGACTACATGCTAGGGCATGTCCGATTGCCCTTGTCTGCCGAGAGAACTGTGTGCCGCGTTAACAATGTTGACTCCCTGGTCGTTTGCCGCATTTGAGCCAAGATTTTTGTCATACATCATTCTGGTCTCTTCCTCCCCTGAGGTAAATGTCTGGGCTATCCGAGCCGCCGCTTCCAAGATCAAGTCTTCGGCCGAATCCTGACCCAACCATTCCTTAGTGACAAAACTTTGTGTCTCAATCAGTTTCCTGGAAACCCCAGCGTGCCCGATGCCCTCATTAAAAAAATCTCGCAGCATCTCCGCTCTGCATGCATCTGAGAACTTACATAGGCTCGCCAATCGCCAGAGGTCTGCCACGAAGTCTGGCACGCTTTGCCCTTCTCGCCGCCGGTGCATGTAAAACCGGTGTCTCGCCATGTGCATGCTGCTCGCCGATTTAAGGTGTTCCCCGATCAACTTACTGAGCTCTTTGAACATCTTGTCTGCTGGCTTCTCTGGTGCTAGAAGGTCCTTCATCAGAGAGTATGTTCTGGATCCACAAACAGTCAGGAGATGAGCCCTGCGTTTGTCGGCCGAATCCTGTCCCAACCATTCCTTAGTGACAAAACTTTGCTGTAGTCTCTCAATAAAGTCGTCCCAATCATCACCAACACAGTACCTCTCTTCTGTGCTGCTAGTGGCCATGCTCGCGTGGTTTAAATCCCAGTTTCTCGTCGCCAATGATGTATCCTTATTATACAGTACAAATGCACACGAGGCCCATACTTGAGAGAAGGTCACTCTGTGACCAGTTACCTTTATTAACAAGACCTCAAGTGATGAAGCTGGTTGGAGCTTCCCCTTTTATACCTGAAAGTCCAGGTTAGGAGTGTCTCCCACAAGTTCACCCCCTTGTGGTCAATGTTCTCAAGGTGTACAACTTAGGTCAGCTTATACATTGGTTACAATGACCGTTGAATACATTAAATTTTCCCTTCATAAATCCATGCTGACTTGGACCGATCCTGTCACTGCTTTCCAAATGCGCTGCTATTTCATCTTTAATAATTGATTCCAACATTCCAACTACTGATGTCAGGCTAACCGGTCTATAATTCACCATTTTCTCTCTCCCTCCATTTTTTAAAAGTGGTGTTACATTAGCTACCCTCCAGTCCATAGGAACTGATCTAGGTTCGATAGACTGTTGGAAAATGTTCACCAATGCATCCACTATTTCTAGGGTCACTTCCTTAAATACTCTGGGATGCAGACTATCAGCCCCTGGGGATTTATCGGCCTTCAATCCCATCAATTTCCCTAACACAATTTCCTGACTAATAAGGATTTCCTTCAGTTCCTCCTCCTCGCTAGACTCTCGGTCCTCTAGTATTTCCGGAAGGTTATTTGTGTCTTCCTTCGTGAAGACAGAACCAAAGTATTTGTTCAATTGGTATGCCATTTCTTTGTTCCCCATTATAAATTCACCTGATTCTGACTGCAAGGGACCTACGTTTGTCTTCACTAATCTTTTTCTCTTCACATATCCATGGAAGCTTTTGCAGTCAGTTTTTATGTTCCCAACAAGCTTCCTCTCATACTCTATTTTCCTCCTTCTAATTAAACCCTTTGTCCTCCTTTGCTGAATTCTAAATTTCTCCCAGTCCTCAGGTTTGCTGCATTTTTTGGCCAATTTATATGCCTCTTCCTTGGATTTAACACTATCCCTAATTTCCCTTGTTAGCCACGGTTGAGCCACCTTCCCCATTTTATTTTTACTCCAGACAGGGATGTACAATTGCTGAAGTTCATCCATGTGATCTTTAAATGTTTGCCATTGCCTATCCACCGTCAACCCTTTAAGTATCATTCGCCAGTCTATTCTAGCCATGTATTCCATTCTGCATCCCTTGGATGTAAGGGAGCGAAGATGAGGGCTGTACCGGGGGAGCGGCTAGGGTGAGAGAGAGTTTTAATAGGGACTAGGGCATCAAAAAATTGTGGTGAGGGTGTTGTTGAGCAGATTGGTAGCTGCAGAAATGCTGTGTTGAATGGAGGGCCAAAGGCTGGACAGCTGGGATTTCATAAGTGCAGTTGGGAGAGAGTTTTTTCTTGGAGCGGTCGCAGAAGGAAGTAAGATTTGGCGTGGAGGGTGCGGAAGGAGGATGTGGCTGGAGCGTGATATGCGGAAGTGGTCAGAGATGGCCTTACATGTGATTGACATGATGGGACATTAATGCAAGATTTAACTTATTCATCTGAACTCAGATTATTTGTTGGCCTTTCAGTTTTGTCCAGGCAAGAGTTTTTATTTTATGTTCGTGATGACACAGTTCTTCAGAGCTCTAATATATGGCACCATAGAGTGGTAGAACTGGTTTCATACCTAGGTTTCTCCATATATCAAGATCCTGATAGCTCTGTCACTTTGGTGAGATATGCAGCAGAGTCCACCCACTTCCCCTACCAAGCAGGATGCAGATATTTTAGTGAGTCGATTTGTGCACCCTTTTGTTGTCAATTTCAGACGGACATTGACAGAAAGACCTGCAAAACAGTTCCTTTACCTCATTCCCTTTTTCCTTTGCTGGCTCTCAGAGAGCCAAAAAAAGGATTTTAAAAGACTGAAAAGAAGGATTGAACCCACTCAAAAATTGCTCTTTTTAAAAAAAGAACATTTGCAAATGTGAAGTTGCCCAAGATGAGTTAAAGCAGGCAGTGAGAGGTCACCCTGAGGAGGTAGTCACACCACTTTAGCCTCACACTACCTATAGTACAACCATAATGGTGTAAAGCAAAGTTATAAATTCCCAGGCAATCAGCTGGAGCATCTGAAAAATTTGCAATATTCATTTTTAATCTCATCAAAAGAGGCAACTATTCTATTGGTCATCTGTTAACATGAAAATTCCACTGGGATTCAGTTGCTGCAGACTGGAGTCCCGCTCCACTTACCTTGGACAGAATGCGATGGGGAGTATGGTATTATTCAGATCCTCTGATAGCACAGTACGCTCAGCAGGTACCAGTCTTCAACTAGCACCAGCAGTACATTGATGTTCGTATTGAGCGGGTTACATGATTTTATGGCTAGAAATTGGCCAGCCTTGCACCATTTTCTTGGCGATATTTTGCCTTTTTTGATGGAAAAAGGTGTTCACCTAAATGGGCCAAAGTCTTGCGCTGGCGGTTTCAAAATACCGCTGAAAAGCAGACCGACGGCGTGCAAAAAAGCGATATCGCTTTAAATTGGCCGTTCAGCGCACCCATATTCTGGGCGAAAAAAACGCCTGAGTAAAGCCTGCATTGCAGCCCCAAAAACAGCGATAAATATGAAGACCTGCAAAAAAGGTAAGTTAAATTTTTATTTTTTAAATTCTTTTTCAGTGATTCACTAGATACGTGTCTTGTGAATGGTTTGTGTTTTTTTTATATTTTGTTTTTTGCAATTTTTTGGGGTATTTTACCCCCTCCCAGGACTTATCTTTTTAGTGGTAATCGGCCTGATGACTAAAGTTGGCGAGGACCACGGTTTCTACCGTGAATCCTTGTGCAACACTGATTTTTACCGTTGGGCGCATTTTTTTGCCAATTCTAGGCCTTTAAAAAATACCGGTATTTTAATTATATTTTTGGTGAAAAATGGCGAAAAAATACTGCTATTGCCAAAAGACCAATTTCTAGCCCATAATATATAAAAGCTTTCAGTACATCAGAGCACGTGAGAATGAGGGGATTCTGTACATCAATTAAAAGACTACGCAGAGTTGGATTAAGAATTCTCGGGCCGCTCGGTCACCAAGAGCATTCGGGACCTCTCCGCATCACTCGCACAACCCCACCCCCTGAACCATTAACACTAATGTATTGTAGAACACTAACACATTGTAAAATACATGAAGGAATAGGTCCATAAAATGTTTAGACAAACCAGTAATTATAAAGCAAATCATATCGCAATATACTACGCTTAAAGGAAACTAATCCAGTTCTTCCGCATGATGCTGGGTTTTACGTGGAGGTCCAAATTTTAGCCCCATAGGCCAGCAGGTTAGTCCACTCCTGAAACCTTACAGTACTGCTTTCAATTATCTTTGTTCATCCATTTTGTTCTTGTTCTTTTGACAGAGGAAAAATTAAACGTATAAAAGAACACTTACATGGTCTACAGTTGTTTAAGGGAACTGCCAGACCTCCTGTGGATGTTCCCGTTATAAATTGTAATGTCTGAGTGCAAACAAAAAATGTACCAGAGGCTGTAGTAAATTGAGCAGAGGACTGGGAACGCTGACTTCAGTGCAACACTGGTGAATAATTCAACAAAGTACAGTATTTCAATTAGAAAACACAGCTTTATGTGGTATTCCTCGCAATCTTTGTTGTGGCCAGAGGGCAACACCTGACATCGAACCAATCGATAAACAAGCATACCAATGTATGCCATTTCCATATATGGCTAACAATATTACATTTATTTGATTGAGTTAGAATTCTGAACATTAAAATAGGTAAAAACAAATTTGATGTGTTGGGAAGGAGTTGAATGAGCTCATTTTTCATTGCCCAATTGATCTCGGACTGACAGAATATGATGTTACTGCAAGGTCGAATTATACATAACATGTATTTAAAATCTGTTGCAATACTACCTCCAATTAACAGCTTTAAAGCATAACACATGGAATAGGAAAAATAAGAGTTACTAGTAAGCGTACAAATATTTTCCTTTTATTACGTAGATTTTCTGGCCTTTCAGAATCCTGAAACTCCCTACGCAACTGCATCGTGGGAGCACCTGCATCATACGGACAGCAGAGGTTCAAGAAAAAGGCACCTTCTCAAGGACAACTAGGGAAGGGTAATAAATGTCAGCCTTGCCAGCGACCCCCACATCCTGAGAATTAATATTTTTTTAATGTTCTGATGCAAATGACACACTGGTCATTCAAGTTGCAAACACATAATTTACATCAAAAAATGCGGTGTTACATTCTCAGTGTTCCACTTGACACAGAAAAGTCTGAAGCAAATTTCTGCTGCTGGGAAATGGTTTTTGAAATTACTTTTGTGGCATTGTGCCTGCACACATCATCATCCTGCCCCTCCTGCGCTCCTTGTTGCTATGATGGAACAACAGGAAAGAGAGCTAGAAGGTATGGTACGCTCATAGTAAAATGATACAACTGAGTACTGTATGCAATGAGTAAAAGTGACTTTAGCTCCTTTGAATTAAACTCCAGAGTTTTGGTACAGCATGGGAGGCCTGCTTATATACAGTGCTCCCAAGGGATGCTGGGATCCCTTGGGACTCCAACAGGTAGGCCCTCTGGTGATGGTATGATACAGGTTGCCAAGATTTACATACAAGGTAGGAATGGGTTAGCGTAAACCCCTCGAGATTAAGGAGACAGAGAAATGGGGTGAAAGGTTCATGTCTATGTGATACTTTAGAGACATGACAACCAAGGTGCCCAGTTACTAACCTGATGACAATAAAAGCCAAGTGTTTACCCAGGAGCTGCATAGCCTTGTCACTGAAGAAGGTGAGAGGTTTAAAGGTACAGATGCCCCCTCCAGTAGCCTGCTTTTGGTGGGCATTGTGTGCCAATTTGTCCTACAAGATAAGAGTGAATGAGGGTAAGATTAGCAGCTGAGGCGTTTGTGCTAAGTTGCTTGGGTGAGGTATAGTAAGATATAACAAAACAACGTGTATTTATACAGTGCCTTTAACATAGCAAAAGGTTCCGAGGCACTTCACAAGAGCATTATTAATCAAAATGTAATCAAGGTGTTGAAGTATGAGGTGGTTACATTGGAAACAGGAAATTTAGGGCTGTACATGTAAGTAATTGTTGTGAGAGGAGCTGGATTGCCATAATGTGGGATGCTGCCCTTAACTAGAGTTCAGTGTAAGGAAATACCACTGGCTTTCCGGTGATATTTTAGTGCAATTTAAAAATCAGGTATTTTTTTACCACCGAAATATCATTTTCACTCAAGGCCACTATTTTCATCAAATATAACTGGTGGTAGGGCTAACTGTATTTCATTCTTAGTTTTGATCATGCAACACTCAAAGTAAAATGAGTGGTATTTTTGCGGGTGGTAAAAATAGTGGTACTGATGAATTTAAATCTGGTGGTAATTTTCGGTGGTATTTCGGTGTTGGAGTCTTGGCTGCAGGTAAAAGAAGTTTAGGGTAGGGACTGATGTTTTATTGCTGTTTTTGTTCTTACTGTTAATGTTGTAGTTCTTGTAGTTGTTCTTGTTGATGTTGCAAAAATGTTTAAATCATTGAAGTTAAAAAATTATTTATTTATTGACTTTTACATTTTTATAAGTTTACAATATTTTAGAATATTTTGTTAAACCTAACCATTCTTGTACTGCATCTAACTTTTAGAAAATGAAGGATAAAACTCAACGATAGAGTGGGCAGTAAAGATGAAACGTAACTCTCACTGTACAAGCAAAGCGTTGATTTATGAGCTGCTGATGTTCTCAAAATGTCCTCAAGTGTCCTGCAATTTTCGTAAATATCCTTAAAATGTCCTCCAATTTTCTCAAATAATCCACTAAAAGCCTCAAATAACCTTAAAATCTAACTCTGAACTCACATAAAGATGTCTGTGTGAAACTCCGCCTTCTCTCATATGGAATGGACTGCAGCTCCGGTTTTTAAAATGGCGTCCATAGCACTGGATTCAATCAGATAAGATCAGATAAGGCTACACTTTTCTCCATGGTTATTTAGGCCAGTGGTAAAAATAGTGGTATTGATGAATTTACCTCTGATGGTAATTTTTGGTGGTATTTCGGTATTGCACATTTAATGATGTCATAAAAATGGCAAAAAAATAAGATTGGTGGTATTTTTTACCACCGGTGGTAAATCACTGATGAATTTAACACTGGTGGTATTTCGTTGCTAAATTATGAAATTGCCGATATTTTGGTGGTAATCTGCAATGAATTTACCATTGATCGTAAATGGTCGAAAAAAATGACAAAAATCCAGCCTAGTTATTTAGTGTTACTTTAAAAAGATTTTTTAAAAGATGTACATTTATATAACGCCTTTCACGACCTTGGGACATCCCAAACACTTTACAGCCAATAAAGTACTTTTGAAGAGCAGTCACTGTTGTAATATAGGAAACACGGCAGCCAATTTGCGCATAGCAACCTCCCACAAAAAGCAATGTGATAATGATCTGATAATTTTACAATACAACAGTGACTACACTTCAAAAGTTCTTTGTTGGCTGTAAGGCACGTTGGGTTGTCTGGTGGTCATGAAAGGCACTATATAAATGCAAGCCTTTCTTTCTTTTTTCTTTTAATCTGTTTTTGTGATACTGATTGAGAGATAAATATTGGGCAGGACACCGCCAGCCTTGCCAGCGACACCCACATCCTAAGAATTAATATAAGTTCTGCTGCAAATGACATTAAAAAATTCTTCAAAATAGTGCCATGGGAGCTTTTATATCCACCTGAGAGAGCAGACAGGGCCTCAGTTTAACATCTCATTCAAAAGACGGTGCGACAGTCACTCACTACTGCACTAGAGTGAAAGCCTTGATTTTTGTGCCCAAGTCTCTGGAATGAGACTTGAACCCACAACCTTCTGACTCAGAGGTGAGAGTGTGACCAACTGAGCCACAGCTGTCATTGGGTAAAGAGTGTACTGGTGCCCAGAGTGGGCAGAGAAGAAAAGGAGAGTGCCCGAGGTGTTACCTTGCCAGCCCTGGTACATTTATTGAACTTTAAGTGGCACTGTTCTGCAGTCCTGGGGTGAGGAAGTTGCCCGTCAATGCCAGTGCCATCTCCCTCTAGGTGGCACAAGTTACATTTCTGGGTAGTTTGGTGGCACACACCCAGGAATCTGTGCCTCTGCCTTTAATTTCCTCAAGGAAGGCTTGGAGGTGTGAACACTTGAAGTTCTGTCTTCCTTTCTGGCATGGTGTCATGCCTGGCTGTCCGTTGGGACCAGATGGTGTCTGCATAGTTATTATTTTATACAAGTAACAAAAATATTGCTAAGACATGTAGTGAAGCTACTAGACAGTGTTTGCCCCTAGCCTGAGGCTGAAGAATGCAGCGTGATCTGTCTTTTTAAAGGCTGCCCAGAATTTTCCAACTAGTTCAGCTGCTTACACCCATTTTACACAGGTTTTGCACCAATGGGAATGAGCAGATCCAGGAAACTCCCTCCTCAGATCACTGGCAATGTTTTTTTAAATGGGCAACTCATTTCGAGGAAATTCTAGGCCTTTTTGTGGTAAAGCGACCTATAGTTGGGATCCTTAAAGTTAGTCTTATAATATTAATTGAAGCTGTAATACATTTGCCTTCCATTCATGGTCACCCAGGTTTTACATTTTGAAACCGCATAACCACTACAATACTTGCGTAACAAGGACAGCAGACTTTTAATTCTGATTGTGTCTGACATTTACACCGTTTGCCTACAGGTTAAGATTGGCCATCTTGGGTGGATTGCCTGCGGAAGGCAAGTTGGGATGAGGTTCCTTCATCATTTAAAGAAAGAAAAGAAAGATTACATTTAATTAGTGCCTTTCACAACCACTGGGTGTCTCAAAGCGCTTTACAGACAATGAAGTACTTTTCAAGTGTAGTCACTGTTGTAATGTGGGAAACACGACAGCCAATGTGCACACAGCAAGCTCCTACCAACAGCAATGTGATAATGACCAGATAAACTGTTTTTGTTATGTTGATTGAGGGATAAATATTGGCCACGACACCAGGGATAACTCCCCTGCTCTTCTTCGAAATAGTCCATGGGATCTTTTACATGCACCCGAGAGGGCAGACGGGGTAACGTCTCATTCAGAAGACAACACCTCCGACAGTGCAGCACCCACTGCACTGAAGTGTCAGCCCAGATTTTTTATGTTCACAAGTCCCTAGAGTGGGACTTGAACCCACAACCTTCTGACTCAGAGGCAAGCATGCTACACATTGGGTCACAGCTGACACGGTGATAATTTGCTCAAGTATGTCTCTTGCTGACTTTACAAAGGGACAGAGTGATTTTTTAAAAAAAAGTCAATTTACTACTTCATATATGCTGTAGGTTATCCAAACTTTATTTCATATTCCATGTGATTCACAGATTAAACCTTCCTTACAGATCGGCAAACATGTGCTGTGTGGTTGAATAATTTTGAGCCAATAAAACAAATTTGCACAATCCCATGAACACAAGACCATTCAGTCACTGTACTGCAAGTTATTAATGAATCTAAATCACAAGACTTTATGAATCAGTCTACACAAGGGTCAGTTTCAATTATTTATTTGTTTCCTCCAAACAAAATATATTAAATGTCATATGTTATCAAAAAATTTGAAAATGGTTTATTGCAAAATATTCTGGGGAAAACAAAGTGTAAGTTATTTAAATATTCTATTCACAATCATTGCCTTTTTGCCACATACAGGATAATCAGTGCAGTGATGATTCCCACATGGTTGGTGGAGGAAAAACATTCATATAATTTCTGATAAATTTAGCAACTTTGTCTTAGCATTTATGGTTAGATTCTTTCCATTTTCAACAATAATCTTTTGTTCTTGAAGATTTCTCTGCTTCATTCCCCATAAATGCTATCGTAAATATTTTCCTCGGTTTCTTCTGCCATGAGGTAATGCTTCTAACTTAGGATGCGATTTTTGTGTCCACTTGAATTTAACGATTTCAGTCATCTATAACAGATCCCATGTGATGTAGACTTTCAGTCTTTTGGAAGGTGTTCAATATCATCTAAGGAGCTGGGATCACTTTCAGAATTTGGTAAACATTGTGGGTTGATTTCTATCTTCAGGTCAAAGTCGGTTCTAAATGGTTTGGAACTGGTGCAATTGCTCCCTGAAATGTCAGAGCTGATGTTAACTCATGGCGTTGGCCAGTAGGAGTGGATGGCAGTCCCACATAGGGGGGAGTCTTCGGAGGCCTGTTTTTGCCTCCATTACAACAACAACTTGTATTTATATAGTGCCTTTAAAATAGTAAAACGTCCCAAGGCGCTTCACAGGAGTATTATGAAACAAAAAATTTGACACCGAGCCACATAAGGAGAAATTAGGGCAGGTGACCAAAAGCTTGCTCAAAGAGGTAGGTTTTAAGGTGCGTCTTAAAGGAGAAAAAAGAAGTAGAGAGGCGGAGAGGTTGTGGCAGGGAATTCCAGAGCTTAGGGCCGAGGCAACAGAAGGCACGGCCACCAATGGTTGAGCAATTATAATCAGGAAAACTCAAGAGAGCAGAATTAGAGGAGCGTGGGTATCGCGGGGTTGGGGGCGGAGGGAAGGGGTGGGGTTGTGGGGCTGAAGGCCTTTACAGAGGCCATGGAGGGGTTTGAAGACAAGGATGAAAATTTTGAAATTGAGGCGTTGCTTAACCGGGAGCCAATGTAGGCCAGCGAGCACAGGGGTGATGGATGAGCGGGACTTGGTGCGAGTTAGGACATGGAGAGCCGATTTTTGCGTCACCTCAAGCTTACATAGGGTAGAATGTGGGAGGCCGGCCAAGACTGCATTGGAATAGTCAAGTCTAGAGGTAACAAAGGCATGGATAAGGGCTCCAGCAACAGATGAGCTGAGGTAAGGTGGAGACGGACGATGTTACGGAGCCAGGGAGGGGAGTTCAGGCGGTCTTAGTTCTGCTGCGGATACGTGGTCGAAAGCTCCTTTTAGGGTCAAATATGACACCATGCTTGTGAACAGTGTGGTTCAGCCTCAGACAGAAGTTGGGGAGAGGGATGGAGTCAGTGGCTAGGGAATGGAGTTTGTGACGGGGACCGAAAACAATGGCTTCAGTCTTTCCAATATTTAATTGGAGAAAATTTCTGCTCATCCAGAACTGAATGTCGGTCAAGCAGTCTGACAATTTAGAGACAACAATTACAACAGTGACTACACTTCAAAAGCACTTCATTGACTGCGAAGCTCCTTGGGATGTCCTGAAGATGTGAACTGCACTGTATAAATGCAGTAATGGTGTGATGAATTGGCAATGCTAACCCTTGATTACTCTGCGGTGTCATGTAAAGCATGACGGCTGAAATGAGGGTGTTTCTGAAGAATCATCATCTTAACTGTTAGTGGAGTGACAGGGGGCTTTTGGGAAGAGCAGCTTTTACCAGTGTTACACTTGCTAAATTTCACCTTTCTCTACAGATGCAGAAAGCACAAAGCACCTCTTGAGCAACAAGACTTACATGGAAGGTCACTGTTGGTCCTTTTCTTCTGAACACATCAGTTCGGAGGATTCCCATTAGTAAATGCTTTGGTGCCAGGGAGGGGAGTTTGGACCAAAAAATTAACTCATGACAACTGGTACAAGGATTCATAAAAGTACACGTGCCCGCAGCAACAAAACCAGAATAAAATAAAAAAAGGGGCCTTAAATGACCTAAAGACACTTTCCTGGAACACTGTGGTTCTTTTAAAATCCTCTCAGCTAAAGGACCCCCGTGAGTTCCCCCTATTGTCTGGTTTCTTGATCATGCGTTGGACTTGGCATCAAGTAAGCTGGCTGGCTGGGAAATGGAGTAGTGCTATCCATGCCCCCTTTCAATACAATTCTTTCCCGCTGCACCTGAAAACTAAGTGTAATGGGCACTCAGCACTGAAATTAGGGCCACTGTTTTCATAGTAAAAATAATGATGATACCCTCCACTTTTGATGCAGTAAAGGCTTATCAAACTATTTGTATGCCATTGATTTTTATATACATAGATTATTGACACTGAGTAAGACCATACCTCGACATCTGTGCCAGCAGGTTTGGTTTAATAGAAGTGTTCAGCTCGTAGTTAGTTGGAAACCTGTGACACAAAGAAAATTGCAATTTGTTTCTTTATTGTCAGAGAGACAGAAAAAGAGAGGGTTAAATCACTTGACACAGCAATAGTTTGTCAGTGTGATGTACAGCAGTTGTCGGCCAGCCTTTACGGCCTCCCTTGTTAAACTGTCCTGTCTGCTGCTTGCTCTTCTCTCTCTCTCTTGTAAAGCACCTTGGAACATTTTACGTAAGTAGCCCTATCTGAATGCCAGTTGTTGCGCTGGTTTATCCATGTGAAATGCACATTCCTTTCAGTGCACGCATTAACTTATCTTTTTATTTATGAAAATGTAAACCTTGGCTAGTGCATACTCCTTTCTGAACTATATAAAGCAATTATCAGTGAGTTCGGGTGGCTTTTAGCACTTTGGGTCAAAAAAAAATCAAAGGAATTCTGCACTGCCATGCAATATTTACAGTGCAAGTTTTCCATTTACTGAAAAGTAATTGTTGCTAAAAAAGGGCCCTTGTTATGTAACTGCTAAATTTAGCAAGCCACATTTAGTCAGTCATATGATGTATTAAAGTCATTTGCAGTAATTTCTTTGCTTTTGAAATAACATGCTATTGAAGATAAAGAGGCTGTTGTTTCACTTATATATTCACCAGCACCTGATTTATATTTAGCTTTCAATATTAAAAGGCCAGAAAGAGAATCATATTTTTGGTTCCTACTCCATAACAGTCACAGCAGCACAAAGAAGACACTATGCCCTCTGACTTACCTTCTCCTTTACCAAAGCTAAAATGCCGAAAAATGCATAATGCCACACATACCATCTCGCTTGGTAACATTCATCATCATCATCATCATCATCATCATAGGCAGTTCCTCGGGGTCGAGGATGACTTGCTTCCACACTAATAATGAGTACTCAGGTGACTGATGAACTCATTTTTAATGGTGGAAGATGCCTGTGCGTGAATTCTTTTAATGTGGGGTGGCTGTTGCACACCAGCCACTACACGGTCTAGACGGAGCGAAGTCTTGGTCCAGTGGCAAGGATTAACCAAGAAGATGGAGACCAAGCTCTGCCACATATGCCAATACATACACACAAACTCGAACATACTCCTACTGTCCTCCTTCCTTCCTCCTTCCCACAGGACCTCTCTCTGCGTACCTCCAATGCAAGTATATCCCTCCTTAAATGAAGTAATGTATCTGATGGTCTTGGGAACATTGATGGTGAATCTGGCTCTCAGATAGTGATTATTGTAATTCTTATTGCCTCATCATGTTTTGAATACCTGTCTCAGACATTATCGGTGCAGTGCAAAGGTTCAAAGGCATGAGTTACATTGGAAGTGGGATACAAAATGAATCTCAGCTATTGGCTAAAAGAGAATTTTTTGCCATGTTGGGAATGAAGAAGAAACGGACAATTATTTTTTTGAGTGCGACTACAAGTGGCTATAATGTACTGCCAGTAGATAGCATCCTTCAGCTATCTGGAGCTATAATTATGCTCTGCAGTTCAGACTTAAGTAGGACAGGACTCAAACTATGTATGGTCGAGGATGTTCATAATCTATGGCTGGAAATTTCTGGTGGAAGGCAGATTGGGGGTGGGCGGGCTCTGATGCAGTCGGGAAACCCGGGAAGTTCCCGCAGGCCCTGCTGACTTTGACGGCAGGGCCAGATTTGCATGTGAGGCCTCGGTTTCACGCCCGCAGCCTGGCCTGCCAGATTGGAAGGCTGCGGATGCCCGGGATAAGGTGGGAGGGTTTGCATGAGGGCCGGGCCAGGGTAAGCATCGGGTGGGGGGGGGGGGGTGAAAACCAGGGGTCGGGCTGGGGGAAACATTGGCGGGGGGGGGGGGGGGTGTGGGGCAGATGATCGGGGTTGTGGGAGGGAGTTGAACAGTAGATCAGGGCCGGTCACCGTAGGAGGGGCGGCGGATCGGAGGCCTGGGTGGGGGTGGAAGGCCTGGAATGGCGGGGGGTGGAGGGGGGGGGGGGGCGGCGGTGATTGTGGAGGCCTGGGGTAATGGGGTCTCCGATCGCAGGTTGGGAGCCTGGATCCAGGAGATAGGTTTAAAGCCGTCCCCGTCTTGCTTTAACTGCCATGTTTCACAAATTGTGTGAAACCCATCCACAGGAGTTAAAAACAAAATGGAGGTTAAAAAAGCGGCTTCCATCTTCATTATAATATTTAAATTGACGTACCGCGCCTCCCGAGGGCAGGTTGGTCACCCGCAGCCCCATCCCCCCTCCGTTAAATCCAGAAATGTGCGGGTTGGAAGCGACATCAGCTCAGGAATCCCATTTTAAAAAATGTAACTACCCCCACGCTCCAAACCAACCTGTTTCTTTTAGCTTAAAATTCCAGCCTATGTATTTTAGCTAAATATGCGCCATCCAGGTAGATTTCCTGCTTCCCTCAGCAGGACGTGAAGATAATCTGCTGGTGCAGCATGAAAGCTTCTGCTACCAAAAGGAGCAATTAGGATTTGGGACAGAAGCCCATTTACTGCCAGAAAAACTGGGGATTTATTCACTTCTATTTATCTGAGGGAAAGTAATTGTGATTATTTTCTTTTGGGCAAGCGTACCAGCCTATAGTAATTGGTATAGTTTAAGACAGAACACCAATGTGTGGGTTGATAAAAATGCTTTAGGGAAGTGCCTAATCACAATCAGACCATATGGATTTAAAAAAAAACGAAATGATGAAAATCGGGAAAAAAAACATAAAATTCTGCCAGTCTGATAAAGGATCTGCCCCCAAAATGTTAAACTTTTATCTTCAAATAGTGCTGGATCTGCTGTGCATTTCCATTTTTTTCTATTTTCATTGATGGAGACCAACATGAATGCAGTGTAACTGTCACCTGGATGAGAAGAAATTTCACTCATATCTCATTACCACAAATTCATGTGGACTGGTGAAGCAATCGCCTGTATTAGAATTTCATTCTTTGGTTTGGCCTGTTGCTGACCATAATGGAGTTCCGGCTTAGGATTCAATTATTTTTGCCACACTATTGAACTCTTAGCAGATAATCTGCTTACTGCTCATCTAGACTTTATCCCATCTTGTCACTCGCCACAGTCACAAGAAATGGCATCCGCACTGCCAGAGCAGCAGTGGGTGAACATTTAAGTGATGTAAAATGGCACTTACCATTTGTAATGGAAATCCATAAAGAGAGGCTGAAATGGATCTAACCATCCATTTCCAGTTGCCCAGAGCAAAGTCCAGTCCAGAGTTAGTAATAAAAACAGAAACACAGCCATAATTCAAAATAAAAAAAAGTTGTATCAATGTTGCTGAACAAGATAGTTTTGCTGCTGCTGAACAAGATTATTCTTTCATTGTTAGTCAGGCATGGCCACGTTTTGGTCCTTAGCATCAGAAAACTCATGGGGGCTCATTCAGTGGTCAAGCAATAGTTGCATTAATTTGCCTTGGTGTGAAGTTGCATTTCAATGTGAAAGACTTGAATTATTATCGATGTTTATTGCAACAAAGTCATTTGTGGTTTAACAACCAGTAACACCAATCTGTTTAGCTTGCAATTCACGTTACGTGTAGCCCTCTGGGAAGAGTTACATATGTTTTCCACTATCTATATTACAACGGTGACTGCAAAGTAATTCAAAAAGTACTTCATTGGCTGTAAAGTGCTTTGGGACATCCGGTGGTTGTGAAAGGCACTCCATAAATCTAAGTATTTCTTTCTTCTCTCTTCTTTATCTATTCCCTTGAATTCAGCATCCTTGCATGTCCAAGTCTTTGAACAACGAGGACTTGCATTTATGAAGAGCGATATGTAAGTGTAAACATGCAAATCATTGTTGTTGAAAGACATGGCAAAAACATTGCAAGGTGCTTCACAATTCATGTGATGATGAGAGGAGGCGTGGCTTAAGGCTAATTAAAACACACCACCACTAGAGCCCTGGAGGGTTATTTGCCAGTTTTTCTGTTTCACGTTGCACTCTATTTACTTGTAATGTTTTTTTTAAGTGAGGGGAAAACATGGCCCATTAAGCATTTGTACGGTAATATCACACAGCATAATTTCTAGGCTAAAGCAATTTAAAATGAAATCTAGTAGACTGAAATTAAAATGCTCCCATATGAATTTCAGTAACTGCTTCATCCTGATAATTCTATATTCAAAATGTTTGTGATCTATATACTATTTCACATATACTTGTCAGGAGTTTATATTAAAATAGCAAGAAAACATAATTTCTTGCAGACTTCAATTGTAATGAAAATTGCTGTTAGTTTGTATGAATAGTAGATTGTATAAAGAGTAGAAACAATGGCCCCAAGTTTCGGCCCGCGCCGAAAACGGCGCACCTCCGAGCTGGACGCCTGTTCTTCGCGCCTAAAAGTGCGCGAGAAAAAAACTTCGATATTCTCCGGCTCCTCGGAGCTCGATCTCAGCTTGGCGCGGCGCGTTCTTCACAGCGGGGAGCGGAGCCAAACCACTCGCGCCGATTCTGTAAGTAGTGGGGGGTGGGTCCAATTTAAATGAGCCAACGTGGTGCCGGCAACCCTGCGCGTGCACGTTGGAGCGTGCGCGCACGCGCAGTGTCAAACAAACATTGGCACTCGGCCATTTTTAAAAGGACTCGGCTGCCGGCCAGCCACTGACGCCGCTCCTATCCCATGGCCGAATGGTCTCAATCCCCTTGAAAAGCTGCGTGCGTCCGGTGTTGATCCTTCGGCTGCCGGCCAGCCACTGACGCCGCTCCTATCCCATGGCCAAATGGCCTCAATCCCCTTGAAAAGCTGCGTGCGTCCGGTGTTGATCCTTCGGCTGCCGGCCAGCCACTGACGCCGCTCCTATCCCATGGCCAAATGGCCTCAATCCCCTTGAAAAGCTGCGTGCGTCTAGTGTTGATCCTTCAGCTGACGGCCAGCCACTGACGCCGCTCCTATCCCATGGCCGAATGGCCTCAGCCCCCTTGAAAAGCTGCGTGCCTCCGGTGTTGATCCTTCGGCTGCCCGCCAGCCACTAACAGAATGAAGGCCTGCCTGCAGCACAGCAGCTCAGCTCGCAGGCTGCTTGCTGCCGCTGTTGGGGCTGCCGTCGAGACACTGACGCCACACCCCTGCCTGTCTCCAACATGAAAGGCCTGCCTGAAGCACAGCAGCTCGAAGGCTGCTGCTGTTTCACACAGGTAGGAACATGGTTTATTTAATCTTTTCTTTGCTTATAAATTTTTATTCAGGTTGGATTTATTTGTATAATATTTGTATAAGTCTAACTAAGGATTGATTGTAGAATTTAATGACTTCCCTTCCCCCCCTCCCCCCCACCTCTTTCCCTACGCCTAATTTGTAACCTACGCCTGATTTTCTAAAGTGTAGACAAGGTTTTTTAGAACGTACAAAAATCTTCACTTACTCCATTCTAAGTTAGTTTGGAGTAAGTTTTCACTGCCGAAACTTTGAAAACAGGTGTAAGTGGCTGGACACGCCCCCTTTTGGAAAAAAAACTCTGTTCCAAAGTGAATCTGTTCAAACTGACTAGAACTGGAGCAAACTAAATGCCGAGAATTTGAATTTCTAAGATACTCCATTCTACACCAGTTGCTCCAGAAAATCAGGAGCAACTGAGGCCGAAACTTGGGCCCAATATAACTGTGAGTTAAGCAAAATATGACTTTGTTTATCAGGCGTTCTTAGCAAAGATTATTCAGTTAACTGGAAAGAGTATAGTGGGTGTAGCTAGAAAAGAGAGTTTCAGTTTCAGTCACTTATCAGTGAATTGACTGAATATGGAACTTACCTGAAATTGACGTGAATGAAATGGTCTGTAATTTCCGTGGGGCGGGGGGTTCCCCTGCCTGTCCACCGTAATTTTTGCGGAAGAGCTACAGAAACACCGGGAAAACAGAATAAACCGTCAAAGTTATGGCAGACGCAAGCAAGAATTCCCGTCCAGAATTCACCCCCCCTTTAGTTAAACTAAAATGATTTTGAAATTAAATGATAATCCAGTCAGACAATGCTTAGGTTGTACGACTTTTAGTCGGTCACATGCAGATGGGTTGATGCACAGGTTCAGAGGCAACCAGACCAGAATCATGGATGAGGGCTTTCCTGTATGAGAGCACTATATGTTTATTGCCAACAAGGTTAGTTACTGGCCTTGCTCATTGCTAGTTAACATGCTATTATTCTACCCTCTTGAGCATCATAGGTTATAACTGCTCAAACATTGGTGGCCGTGCCTTCAGCTGCCTGGGCCCTAAGCTTTGGAACTCCCTCCCTAAACCTCTCCGCCTCGCTGCACCTCTTTCCTCCTCCAATAAACTCCTTAAAACCTACCTCTTTGACCAAGCTTTTGGTCATCCGCCATAATTTTTTTGTTTTGTCTTATAACACTGCTGTGAAGCACCTTGGGACGTATTACTATGTTAAAGGCGCTAGAGAAGTAAAAGTTGTTGTTGTAGTTATTAGTAAGCCCTTTATTTTAGCATTGTCATTTAGGATTCTTGACACCTGAAATAGTGAATACCACCAGTGATCCAATGGCAACTTACAAAAACAAAATGACTCACCTACCCACAAACTCCTACCCAACCTCTTTCGCTGATCATTTATCACAAATAATTCTTGCCACTGATTACCACATCATAGCCACAAAGACATCTTTATATGAACTAACCGGGACAGCATTTTAATATACTGAAAGGCATTCCAAAAATCAGATCTTAACATTATTGATCGCTGAAAAGTCCAGGGTTCATTCTATCTAAGGTTGCATTTACACATCCACTGTAATATTTACATCAACATTATAAAATTGTGGTGTAAGTCTGGAGTCAGTGCCAGGCCTGACACCTGAATAAGGTAACAATAATATACATTTCTATAGCATCTTTGATGTAGTAAAACATCCCAAGACACTTCAAAGAGGCATAAGGAAAGAGAGAGACTCCCTCCTCCGAGGAGACTCACTCCTTTACACTCCAGGTCCAGTTGGACCCTGACTCTGAACTTAATCCTCATCCATGCCTTTGTTACCTCTAGACTTGACTATTCCAACGCACTCCTGGCTCGCCTCCCACGTAAATTTGAGGTCATCCAAAACTCGGCTGTCCATGTCCTAACTTGCACCAAGTCCCATTCAACCATCACCCCTATGCTCACTGACCTACATTGGCTTCCGGTTAAGAAACACCTC
This sequence comes from Pristiophorus japonicus, assembly GCF_044704955.1. NCBI lineage: Eukaryota > Metazoa > Chordata > Chondrichthyes > Pristiophoridae > Pristiophorus > Pristiophorus japonicus. The sequence goes on from NC_091993.1 coordinate 101,459,360, forward strand.
GATGTCAAATTTCTCGTCCTTGTTTTCAAATCCCTCCATGGCCTTACCCCTCCCTTTCTCTGTAATCTCCTTCAGCCCCACAACCCCCGAGATGTTTGCGCTTCTCTAATTCTGCCCTCTTGAGCATCCCTGATTATAATTGCTCAACCATTGGGGACTGTGCCTTCTGTTGCCTAGGCACTAAGCTCTGGATTTCCCTGCCTAAACCTCTCCGCCTCTCTACCTCTCTTTCCTCCTTTAAGACGCTCCATAAAACCTACCTCTTTAACCAAGCTTTTGGTCATCTGCCCTAATTTCTCCTTATGTGGCTCGGTGTCAAGTATTTTGTCTCATAATACTCCTGTGAAGCGCTTTCATTACATTAAAGGTGTTATATAAATACACGTTGTTGTTGCTAACACTACAATTTTAGCAGAAAGCAAAATCACCACTACAGTTATAGCACAAATGCAGCCTGTAGTGAAAGATTGTACTGATTTGAGGAACTGTAAGTGATTATAAAATAACCCCATATACAGGACAGTACTCAAAACAATTTTGAAAGGGTAGTTATTAGGAATAAATAAACCATATTTTTGTAAATGATCAGCAAAAATAAAAAGAGCTTTTACTTGACATAGTGTGTGGATGTACACATATATTGCCATGAAGCAACAGGACATTGGTTAACAGCTACAGTTCCTCAAGTATAAATATTGAAGTAGATCATCATGCATTAACCTACAATGTTATTTCCTGATCCAGCAGGACTTTCCGAGGAAAGCAGACTGCATCATAATTGGCACATTTGTCCCTGTAGTGGTCAGCTCAGAAGATATTCAAAGCACACTGTTGAAAACCAGACACGCGCAGCAAAAAAAAAGGAGTGATACTGCCCCTTTAGGCCTGCTGTGCTTATTGAAAGTGTTGCCACAAGTCAGACATCATTAACTGCTCAGCTAACATTCCACACTTCCCTGCGCCATGCTTGGGTAATGCAGATAGATGCGTGGGCAATACAAATTACAAGCTTCTTCCATTTGAAGTGTTCAAACACCACCTGCAGGTTATAGGCGTAACTGCAGCACCGGCCTTGGCGGCAGATTTCATGACCTTGAACTATAATCATGTATTATTTGAATAATTGTTATAATAGTCACTTCTGTGTTTTGGGGTTTTTCCTCAGAGTTGAAGTTGCTTTCATCATGCAAATGATTTGAGCCTGTGATTAAGTATCAGTGGCATGTAATCACACAGTGCTTAACAAAGGCACATGTGGAAAATTAGTCAAATAATTGAATCTGTCAAAAACCTCGCTTTCATCTGTGTGAGATTGTTTCCCCCCTTATTCTTCTGACAATATTACTTAAATATTTCATGAGCTCTCCGCTACTTGCTCCACACAATGGAGTCATCTCCAGGGACACATGTAGCTTATGTAATATTACACTGCACAAAGCAAAGCTTTTAAAAGCTTTATTTCATGCTGCATATGCAGTCTTTAAAGAGCAGGGGCCTTATTGTTCGGCGTATAGCTGGCCCGAGCATTACATAAATACTGTAGATTTGTGAGCATTGCCTGAATATCTGATGTGCCAAGAAACACACTGAATGTTGCACCGTGTTTACTTTCTTAAAAATAATGTTGGTACAGAATGTAATTCTAGCTGCAAAGACTGGGTGGCCATGTATGGTAACACATAAAGGGCTGGATTTTTGTCTTTCTCCATTTCGGGGCAAAAACGGAGGCAATGTGTGAAAATTACCGCCCAATTAGCGTTACCGATTAATTGCCTAACTTTCGGCACTTGGGGTCTGCGCCAGGGGTGCAGCACAGAGGGGGGCGTTGCATTATTATTTGGGGCGCAAACACGGGATCCTCGAGGGAGAGAGAAAGAGAGAGAGAGAGAGAGAGGTGCCTTGGGAGAGGAAAAAAATGTTTTTTAAAAACATTCAAAAACCATTGCCAACACCCTAACCTGACAAATTGCTACAACAAAAATATAAAACCAACCTTTAACTTACCTATTTTACCGTTTTTCCAACTTACCGTTGCTGATATGGCTGGACCTCCGTGATTTCTCTGGCGGTCTTCGGGGCGCGGCGTACAGATCAGGTGAGTGCCGAAACTCGGATGGTAACGCAATCCGAGCAGCTCTCCCCAGCGCTGCTTCTCAGCACCGCCGCAGAAACCAAACCAAGGATCGCAACCGGGCGAAAAAGAGCTGAGCACCCGGTTTTTTGCCATGGATGGTCAAAACACAGCGAAAACCCAGTCGCAAACCACTCAAAAATCCAGCCGTATATCTTCACTGCCAGGTCTTGAGTTAAAATTCAGCCCTCAAACTGATGGGATGGAAGTCTCATAAGAGCCCCACCTGAAGTAAGCTGGCAAAGTCTCTGCACTGCCCTACAACACAATGCTCTTGCACGGAGAACATAAGCACAAAGTTTAGATAAAGTTGCACTGTAACTTAAGATAGAGTACAGGAAAATGTATTTTGTATCCTTAACCCACCAAGACCAGCTACATTTGATACAGCTTGAGCAACTAGTGGGGGAAATAATGACTAAATCAGGAGGGTGGGAATAAAGTGTCTGTGGTCTATTTACTCAGAATCAGAATACTGCTTTTCTTGAAATTAGTCTAAAATATGGCATCTTTTACATAACGTTTGCTTGTCAAGCTGTTTGTGATCTAATCACATTGTAATGATTTTATGACTAACAAAGTGAATGAGGTGTACAGCCCCTTTGAGATGTGCTCCAGTTTAAATATTACAAGACTGAAGAACAACAGCACTCAAAAGGTTACAATGTTAGATACATTGGAGGTTAATTCAACCTCAGCAGGGCAGTAGTGAATTAGCCAGCAGATCGGGCAGGATGAGTAAGGAGCAGCCGATTTGCTACCACCTGCTTTGCGTCCCTGACCAAGTTGATGTTCGGTTTTAGAAACAGATTGTTAGCAGTTTCCCTGAGGCTGCACCTCGTACTGAATTTGATCTCTAATTTGCATTGAATAAACTTTGCATTGGTATGTAAATAAAAGAACCCTCAGATGGATTATGGAGAGAAACATTAGATTTTTCTCAATGAACTGACAGACACTTCCCCAGTGACTGTTTTCTGTAACATTAGTTGGACAGCACTTTTCACTTCACTTTTTCACAACTCTTGGCCTTGTTAATTAGAAGAAGAGAGGAGGCTTTTCCAGTAACTGTGACAAAGTGTTCCTCATTCCAGCTAGAGGGAAGTTTCAGTCTATTTAAAGTTTCATTTTACATCAGTAATACTTCACATATTTTCCTTTGCACGTGAGCAGGTTTAAACTAACTGCTAATGGACTGAAAATGAATTTAGGAAATCACTTTTTGGTGCCAAATAAAACAACTCACATGAACTATCATACAGCTGACCCAAGAAATATGTGAAATCAGATGTAGAGATAGCTTTAGAATATTTAACTCTTTGTGAAGTATCAGCCTGTATATTTATCACCTACTGTAATGTTTGTAAGCAATGAAAGTGTTGGTAGAAGTTCAGTAGCATAACTTCACGATTCAGATAATGTTTTGAAACAGCCCCATTTTTGTATTTTGTTTTAATCTGATGTTTTTGAAACTCAACAGCATAGGAAAATTAGGAACAGGCGTAGGCCATTCAGCCCCTCGATCCTGCTCTGTCATTCAATAAAATCATGGCTGATCTGCACTCAACTCAATTTTCCCGCCTTTGCTCCACATCCCTTGATAGCCTTACCGAGCAAAAGTTTATCTATCTCTGTTTATATGTCTCAGTCTTGAAAGCTCCATTTACCAAGCATCCACAGCCATTTCAGGGAGAAAGCTCCAAATTTCTACTACCCTTTGTGTGGAAAAAGTGCTTCCTGATTTCACTCTTAAATGGCAAACCACTAATATTTAGATTAAATTCTTGATTTCCCCACCAGAGGAAATAGTTTCTTTGCAGTTACCCTATCAAATCCTTTTAACATTTTAAACTCAAATCATTTGTGCTACCTTGCAACACTCTCTTGCCTATCTATTGATCCATACTGCAGTATCTTTTGTTTACTGTACATGTTGGAAGCATAAGTACTAGCAAAGTACTTTTAATTTTAGTGCGAGATTATAAGAACATAAGAAATAGGAGCAGGAGTAGCTCATACATCGCTTCGAGCCTGCTCCACCATTCAGTAAGATCATGGCTGAACTTCTAGCTCAACTCCACTTTCCCGTTCTATCCCCATATCCCTTGATTCATTTAGTACCTCAAAATCTATCGCTCTCAGTCTTGAATATGAGCATCCACAGCCCTCTGGGGGAAAGAATTCCAAAGATTCACAACCCTCTGAATGAAGAAATTTCTCCTCATCTCAGTCTTAAATGGCCGACCCTTTATTCTGAGATTATGACCCTGAGTTCATGGGGAAAAGAAGGTTAATGACAAAACAACTAGAAACAATTTTATTCCAGATTATGATATTTTATTATGTTACTGGACAGTAGCAATCCTTTCTCGAGATAATTGAATGTCCATTGGGAAAATAACTGTTGAAGCCCATTTTCAAACATTGTTTACCACATTTTATCATATTTAAGATTTTCCAACATCACTGTTTTACAGATCATTCGCACGCACACTGTTGCCTATCAACTGTGAGTCAGAATCTTGTAGGTGGCAGATGGTCCGTAATGTGCACGCGATTGGAAATATTGGTGTCACACCTTATTTTGGGACAAATTGGAAGATCTGGTATTTCGTAACCTCCGCCTGCTTTTTGTTTGTTGTTTTCCCCATTCTTAAGGTTTCCTTTCTGATGCAATGCATCTTCGTGCTGTGATATGTCCTTTAACACCTCCCACAGTTTCGCTGATGCAATGCGGCTGGTATTAGGAATTTATTCTGTTGGGAATTGCAGATATGAACCCACTTCCGACAACTTTGTGGCATTCGGCATTAGTACACTGTTGTGACACTGGCATCCTGCAGTATATCCCATAGTACTTCTCTGGTTTTTTTCCATTCATGTTGACGTGTTTTACAAATGTACGTGTGCAACATGGGATATAATGTTTTTCAGTTTCCCCAGCTTTATAGACTTATCTTTTTTAGTTAGACATTAGGACTGAATGTAGAGGATATTGATCTGATTTTTGTAGGTAGCACAATCATTGATTTTACAAAACTGGATAACATTTATCAATGATTTCAGCTCATTTAATAAAAATCTTTCATTTTAAACCCAATTGTCTAAAATTTAAAATTTTGCTTATTGAACTGCGAGGATTGCCTCTTGCAGTATTTTAAAGGATTTTTAAAAAACTTTTACTGCAAGAGGCTCTACGACAGGGGTATGTATGCTAAGGGAATCAAGGGATATGGGGATAGTGCAGGAAAATGGAGTTGAGGTTGAAGATCAGCCATGATCTTATTGAATGGCGGAGCAGGCTTGAGGGGCCGTAAGGCCTATTCCTGCTCCTAATTCTTAAGTGCTTATGTCTAGGTTACGGCCCATGGCCTTATGCTGCCCCAGAAGCCTGACAAACTGGTCCTCAAAGTCCAGGCAACTCAATCCTACTCGAGCTTAGTTGCTGGTTCATCCTGTTTGAAATTTGTGTGCCTGAAGGCTGCGCTGGGTTTTTTTTAAGCACAGTTTTCTCAGTTGAGGGTGAATCCACAATCAGAACACAAAGATCTGTTAATACCAGCAACTTGAGATATATGGGATCATGCATTTAAACTTTATATGTGATCCCCAGGGTCTCCATGGTATGCACTTATCTGGCCCATGAAGACAGAAAGCTTGGACGCCCTGCTCTGAGATTCAGTAAGAATTCTACAGGATTTCACATTTGCTCTCCAGGGCTCCCATAACATTTGTTAAGAAAACAAAGTCTCTGTAATTCCACAGAAGTTCTTCCGGTCTCCGGCCATAATTCCAGCAGGAGACCGGTGGAACTCTCAGACAGATGCATTTACGCCATGTCCCCAGGGGTCCTGCTGCTTCTCCACTGGAGTTACAACAGAAGACCAAGAGAACCATCACAGAATTTCAGAGCTAAGAACTACATGGGATTTCTACCAGACCCCTACAAACAAATAGGTTGCCAAATCCCATGCAATTATAATGTCCAAAGTGCACCACGGTACAGTAAACAGAATACTGTATTGTGACTAAGCAATTCGTTTTTTGAGAGGTGGGATATAACATCTAGTGGCCTGCCAATCAAGTACAAGAGGGCACATTTTACAATTAGTTAACTCTATAAATAAGTATAATTGGACATAACCAACCCGAAGTATGAGCGGAGATCACTTAAACCTGAAACTGATGGGAGCTTAATTTTAATATGGTGATGAACTTCGAGTGACATCATTTAGACATCTAAAACATTTCAAACTAATTACACCAGAGGGGCACTCTTTCATCAATTCACTCAAATAACTGGGTATCCAATTTTCTTGGTAATGTTTTTTGAAGTGAATTTCATTTAACATCTTGGTTCCATTATGTTTTTTGGATTTTTTTTCCAGAGGGATTTTTGTGGCCACTCGGCTGTTGAAATGGTTGCATCATGGGTTTTGACACTGCCATTTTTTGGTTTGGACCTAGAAATTGGGAAGATGGGAATTCCACTATGTTTATGTTTCTTGGATAGAGAAGAGCAGTGGATATCTGCCAGGCAGGAGAACTGCGCTCACCTGCTGTAACCCTCCCATCCACAAACACATGCAGAGTCACACTTACCTCAACTTGTCTAAGGAGATTTTGCCAAGGCTCCAATTCACCTTCGCAGCCGTGGCAGAGTACTGCGTTCTGATCATGAGCCAAACTCCACTACAAACACAACACAACTAGTGGCTGTGATAATCCTACAGCTTCTGCTTATGGCTTACTGTAGGCATGCTGATGTGTGGCATTATGAAGAAGGTACCCTGCGTGCCAAAGTGGACAACCTTTTTCATAGCCACCTGATTGAGCATAACCTCAGCGAAGAAACAGGGAGTCATCCATTCTGTTTCTCCACATTTGGTTTCCTATCACTTCAATTTTGCATGGTATTTTTCCCACCTCTCCCTTCAGCCTTGGTAAAAACAGCCAACGGGTTCAAAAGCCTTTTGAGTCTTTTTAAAAGATATACGAATTTTTGCCCCCCACCATCCAGTGCAGTTATTTCACTTTAAGTGGCCGCAGCCTTTTAAATTTCACCTCCATAATGATTTTCAATTAAGGTAACTTCACTGGAAGCTGAAATAAGTTATGGAAATGAACTGACCCAGGAAAATTTCATACAAGCAGCACACTACGGGGTAGAAATTCAGGTCCGCCCGAAAGGGGTCACACCTGACGCTTTTCCTGTGTTTTCACCGCCACGGTGGCTGAGGTGGCCTCTTGCGCGAATTTCAGCTCTTTGTCATTTTTTTTCACATGGACCGGAAGTCGGTCAGAATGGGGATGGTAGTGCGGCGGTGAGCACACTAGAGGGGCGGAAGTGAAGGCGGGGCAGAAGTGGAGGCGGGACAGATTCTCTGCCACTGTCAGTCATGAGCGTAGCGCTGATGATGTCATGACACTTGTGTGTCACCACATCTCTCCCCTGCACTTAAAGGGGTGGGCCGCCGCGAACTCTGCGATTCTTTTAGTTAGGTCCAGTGGGCCACCAGGGTGGGTTTCGGTCAGGCCATGTTTTCTTAAACCACTTCTAATTGCCTGAAATGCTATGACACCTAATTTGTGGCTGTATTCTATTGCACTGGATAGCTGCCCTGGTCGTAGAATTATATGTTTTATTTAAATGCCTAAAACGTTTTCATAAAGCAATATGCCCCCCAGTCTTATATGGACTCAGTTAATAATGTTCAGAAGAATCTAGTTCCTACTACGTCAGATCTTGCTCTCATTAAGATTTTGATCAATCCTTCAAATGAAACATAGAGAGATTCCATTATGTGTGCAGTTCAATGTTTATGCCAGGGTAAATCACTGTCTTTTTATTCCCATCCTGTCAATTAGCCTTTTCTCTCTGCTTTTGGAGAGAGATCGAGAGATGATTACAGTGAGTGTCTCTCTGCATCCAAACCATCCCTTTCAAGACCAGCACACACCTTTCATCTTCATCCTATAGAATCATAGAATCGTAGAATGGTTACAGCAAGGAAGAAGGCCATTCGGCCCTTCGAGCCTGTGCCGACTCTCCGCTAGTCCCACTCCCCCGCCCTTTCCCCGTTATCCTGCACATTTTTTCCTTCAGATACTTATCCAACTCCCTTTTGAAAGATAAAATTGAGTCTGCCTTCGCCACCCTCTCAGGCAGTGCATTCCAGATCTTAACCACTCGCTGTGTAAAAAAGCTTTTGGTTCTTTTGTCGATTCCCAGTGGCAATTTCCTTCTATTGATGTTTTAGCGAAGAGGGAGGAAATTTCAACTCTGCAGGCAGTCCTAATCTTACATTACTATCAAAAAAAAATGTAATACATCCAATTATTAAGTGGACTATGTGGGCATCACTGTATCCATCACTGTAAGAATATACGTTATCTTTTAATATTAAACACTTTATGTTGCTCTAATACGCTGTACAAATGTTAACTGGACTCAGATGGTAATGTTCTGACCTCTGAGTCAGAAATTTTGGGGTTCAAATCCCATTCCAACGCAAGAAAGTGGGAATGCTCCATTGTCAGAGATACCCACATTAAACTGAAGCCATACCTACATGTTTCAATGGCTCAGATGGACATTTTAAGATCCAGTGGCACTATTCAAAGTATTCAGCTATGAGCAGGGCAGGCTCTAAGGGCTGAATGGCCTACTCCTGCTCCTATTTCAATTTCTTATGCTCTCTTGGTGTCCTGGGCCTGTATTTCTCCACCAATTACCATCACAAGCAATAACAGATTAACTTGTCGTTCATTTCATTGCTGTTTGTAGGATTGCGCTGTGTATAAAGCGTCCGATGTAGCTGCATGCAACTGTTGCACACTAATATCCTTTAGGGAAGGAAATCTGCCATTCTTACTCAGTCTGGCCTATATGTGACTCTAGACCCATGGCAATGTGGTTGACTCTTAACTTCCCTTTGAAATGGCCTCGCAAGCCAGTTTTATTCAAGAAGGCACCTCACCACGACCTTCTTGAGGGCAATTAGGGACGGCCAATGAATACTGGCCTTGCCGGTGATGCCCACATCCCATGAACGAATTTAAAAAAACACCAATGTAAGCAATTGCCTGTGAAGTGCATGAGAGATGTTTGAGAAATGTGATAATGCACTATATAAATACAAGCCTTTCTTTTCTTGAAAATAAATGCACCCCTCGCTATATGATACGTTTGTATATTGCAGTAGTGCACAATCAATAGCTTATACATTTCAGCAATTTTATCATTTTTGACCTTGTATTCATACTGAGGCTAAAAAGAAAAGACATAGCAGCAAAGAGTGCACAATGCAGTGCCTTTTATTACTGGAATAATGTGTTGCTTAAAAGTTGTATATGCAGTCATCTCTAATTACATTAATATCAAATGCAAGCGAGTCATTCCAAGAAGAAATTTAATGGAAATGCATAGGTGCTAAAAGTGTGATTCGTGAGGGTAATGTGGGCCAGTGAGTTGAACATTTGAACACTTCTGAGTGCAGATCTTGTATCCACCTCAGACTGTTTAAATGAAACTCTCCTCTTCCTGACAATAGAAATGGCTAGAAATGAAATGGGGTTGAAGCTGAGTCAACTGAATATCAAATAAGCATGAGTCAATATCAGAAAACTGCCCACAATGTTATTAAAGTGGTAATCACAGTCAGATAGATCACAGGGGCGGGTGGGTTAGTAGAAGTGCACTAGGGTACTATAGTATACTGGTTATGGTACTGGAGTGGCAGTTCAGAGGTCATGAGTTCAAATACTCCAATGGCAAGTTCTGAATTTGCATTTAGTTAAATCTGGTAATTTCTGGGCTAGCATTATATTAATGTCTCTGTTACCACACTATGATTTGAATTTTAACCAGGAGATGGGTTGGGAGTGAGGAGGAGGGGGGGGGAGGGGGTGGGGGTGCTCAGAGCCGGTTAGGAAACCCGGGAGAACGTTCAGTTTGACAGGGCCTGATTAACATTTGAAACCTCTGTATCTCACCTGGAGAGAGAGGCTGGCTGGCTGCGGGAGGGAAGGCCTGCGGCACTAGGCAGCAGAGAGGAAGGAGGGAGGGATCGGGTGGGAGCCTAGGGGACGTCAGTGTAATGTATTTTCTTCATGGGTTCTTTGCTTAAGCATTCATAGCATAGCAACACATTGCTATTAAGAACTATTTGTTTTATTAACAAAGATTTAACAATCAAACTACACATTACCAGTTCATCCACTAGGCTCACAACCGCATACCACATCATTGATCCCCTAAACCCAACTGACTGGGGTTTTATTGAGTCTGGTGAGCATCATGTGACTAGTTAAGCCACTCACAATTCAACAGCTCTACAACTATTTTGTGTAGGACTGTAAATCAAGTGCCCCCTTATTAACAGGGGGCATTAACACTGACAGTTAAACCAATTAGCTTTTAACCAAAAATCTAAAACAAATCAAAATTTGGTTGCCGGGTGTGATGATGCACTCTAGTCCCTCTGGTGCCCACCTCTCACGGAAGGCCGCAAGCATACCGGTGGACACCACGTGCTCAATCTCCAGGGACACCCTGGCTCAGATGTAACCGCGGAAGAGAGACAGGCAGTCGGGCTGAACGACCCCCTCGACTGCCCGTTGCCTGGACCGGTTAATGCCCACCTTGGCCATGCCTAGGAGCAGTCCTACGAGGAGGCCTTCCGACCTGCCCACTCGCCTCTGCACAGGATGCCCAAAGATCAGGAGTGTGGGACTGAAGTGCAACCAGAATTTGAGGAGCAGACCCTTCAAATATGGTCAACAGCTCTACAACTATTAATGTAAACATTAATCAAGTGCCCCCTGACTAAAAGGGGTGGGGGGCACTAAAACCAACAAACTTAAACAAATTAAACTTTAGACATGGTTCAAATTAAAATTTGGTTGCCGGGGGTGATGATGCACTCCAGTCCCTCTGGCGCCCACCTCTCGCAGAAGGCCGCGAGCGTAACGGTGGACAGCGCGTGCTCCATCTCCAGGGACACCCTGGCTCGGATGTAACTGCGGAAGAGAGGCAGGCAGTCTGGCTGAATGACCGTACACTGCCTGGACCGAGTGATGGCCCCCTTGGCCATGCTCAGGAGCAATCCTACAAGGAGGCCTTCCGACCTGCCCGCTCCCCTCTGCACAGGGTGCCTAAAGATCAGAAGTGTGGGACTGAAGTGCAACCAGAATTTGAGGAGCAGCCCCTTCAAATATTGTCAACAGCTCTACAACTCTTTTGGGGGGACCAAATTAACATTAGATCAAGTGCCCCACTGATCTGGGGGACACACCAGACACTTTTCACTGCCCTCTTTTTTTTTTTTTGTGATTTTTTTTGTGGGGCATTAAAATCATATATTTTACAAGTGCCCCCTATAAAAGGGGAGGGGGACACTAAAACCGGCAATTAAAACAAATTAAACTTTAAAACATATAAAATCAAATTAAAATTTGGTTGCCGGGGGTAATGATGCACTCCAGTCCCTCCGGCGACCACCTCTCGCGGAAGGCCGCGAGCGTACTGGTGGACACCGCGTGCTCCATCTCTAGGGACACCCTGGCCCGGATGTAGGCACGGAAGAGAGGCGGGCAGTCAGGCTGAACGACCGCCCGCTGCCTGGACCAGCCGATGGCACCCTTGGCCGTGCCCAGGAGCAGTCCTACGAGGAGGCCCTCGGACGTACCCGCTCCCCTCCGCACAGGATGCCCAAAGATCAGGAGTGTGGGACTGAAGTGCAACCAGAAATTGTGGAGCAGCCCCTTTAAATAATGGAACAGGGGCTGCAACCTCGTACATTCAATAAAAACATGGAACGCGGACTCTTCCAGACCGCAGAAATTGCAGGCGGCCTAGGAGCCCGTGAACCGGCTTAAAAATTTATTGCACGGGACTGCTCCGTGCACCACCCTCCAGGCCAAGTCCCCGATAAATAGTGGGAGGACTCCCGCATAGAGTGCACTCCATCGGGGACCCCCGCCTTCTCCGGACGGCAAGATGGTACGCCATCGCGTGTCTGGACGGCAGACGAGGATGGCAAGGGTGAGAGTGTGCAGGAGCAGCCCGTACAGGAAACCCCTCCGCACAGAACTGAAAGGCACGGAGGGGACTTCCCCGAGGCGGCTCAAGTTGTGAGGCGCCGGCTCCCAAAGGAGGTTCCGGGGTTTAGCGCCGATGAGGAATTCCGTCCGGATGGCGGTCAGTTCGGACGGGATCTCCCCACGTGCTTGAGCTTCCTCGACACACCTAACGGAGTCAGGGCCCAGAGCTGTTTTTAGCAAGTCGATGGCATCGGCCGCGCGGCGGACGTCGACCGAATTTAGGCGCCGTGCCAGCATGTCTGGCGCCATCGATCCCGCTCCTCTGCCATCGAGCAGGTCCCTGACCCTGGTCACCTCGCCAGCCACAGCCCTCTCGTCCGACTGCCACCTGAAACCTCGGTCATGGAGGTACGGATTCCCGAGCAGCGGCTCCTGCAGGACAGCCGCCACTCCAGCCGGTGGAGAGCTGCGCTTGGTGGAGACTTTGTTCCAGACCCTGATGAGTTCCTGGCAAAAGACAGGCAGCCCCTGGACGGCGGTCCTGACGCCCCCCAAGCTCACAAATAGGAGCTGCGTGTCATAGTTGAGGCTGTGCTGCTGACGGAAGAAATATGTCGCCAGCGCACGTGACCTAGGAGGGGGCTCAACGTAAAGGTATCTCTGCAGGGTCTGAAGACGGAAAGTCGCGAGCTGGGCGCTGACGCACACCAACGACTGACCGCCCTCCTCAAGCGGGAGACTCAAGACCGCGGCAGAGACCCAGTGCTTCCTGTTGTTCCAGAAGAAGTCCACCAGCTTCTTCTGTATCTTGGCGACAAACGCAGGGGGAGGGGTCAAAGTGACCAGCCGGTACCAGAGCATAGCGACCACCAGCTGGTTTATGACTAGCGCTCGATCCCTGTAGGACAGCACTCGGAACAGTCCTGTCCAGCGCCCTAGGCGAGCAGCGACTTTGGCCTCCAGCTCTTGCCAGTTCGCCGGCCAGGCTTCCTCGTCGGGGCTAAGGTAGACTCCCAGATAGAGGAGATGGGTCGTGCTCCAAGCAAAAGGCCTGAGCTCCTCTGGCAGGGAGTCCACCCGCCACTGACCCACCAGGAGTCCGGAACATTTCTCCCAGTTGATCCTGGCAGAGGATGCGGCCGAGTAAATCTCCTGGCACTCACGCATCCTCCGCAGGTCAACGGGATCCTCTATCAAGAGGAGCACGTCATCGGCGTAAGCCGAGAGGACGACCTCCACGCCCGGCCCTTGCAGAGCCAGTCCCGTAAACCTCATCCGCAGGAGGCGCAGGAAAGGCTCCACGCAGATGGCATATAACTGGCCGGATATGGGGCATCCCTGGCGCACCCCTCTCCTAAAGCGAAGCGGCGCTGTCAAGGACCCGTTAACCTTAATCAGACACTCCGCGATGGCGTACAAAAGTCGGATCCGGGCGACAAAATGCGCGCAGAGTTCCGAACAGATAATCATGATTCACCCTGTCGAACACCTTCTCTTGATCGAGGGATAGGAAGGCGACTGACAGACCAGCCTCCTGGGAGTGATGGATGAGGTCCCGGACCAGATGGATGTTATCATGAATTGTCCGGCCCGGGACCGTGTAGGACTGGTCGGGGTGGATCATGTGGTCCAGCACGGCGCCAAGGCGAGCAGACATCACCCTGGCGAAGATTTTGTAGTCCGTGCTGAGGAGGGAGACCGGGCGCCAATTCTTAAGTAGGCAGAGATCGCCCTTCTTAGGCAGCAGGACGATGACTGCCCTGCGCCAAGAGAGGGGCATCTCCCCGGTCGCCAGACTTTCACCCAGGACCCACACATAGTCGCCCCCCCCAGGACGTCCCAGAATGCCCTGTGGAACTCCACGGTCAGCCCGTCCAGCCCCGGGGCTTTTCCCCACGAGAGCCGGTCGAGGGCGCTGGTCAGCTCCGCCAGGCTTAGCTGAGCTTCCAGATTTACGGCGCCCTCCGGGCCAACCTTCGGCAGGTCCTCCCACAAAACTCCGGATGGCTCCGGAGAGAACAGAGCCCTGTAATAGTCTCGGGCCCTGTTGCAGATGCCCCGCGCTCGCCGGTGACAGGGTTGGGCCGAGCGCGGTGATGGGGCTGTCCGGCGCACTGAGGGGACCTGCCTCGAGGTGTTTCACCTTCCTCCGCGCCTTCCTTCCGCCCGGACGCTCTCCCTCCCCCCTGCCGGAGGCCGTGAACACAAAGGCCCCCGACGATGCCCGCGCACCTATGGCTCCCGGTACGCGGACGCTACTAGGGGGAGGAGTGGCTGCGGCACCAGCCTTGGCCGCCTTTGGTGTTTTGGCGGCCTTGAAGTTGGGGCAGTTATTACAAACATGCCCCACCTCCCTACAGGCATGGCACCGCACGCTTTCCGACGTCCAAAAGATGCGGTAGGCAGTCCCCTCATGCACCATGTTAAAGGTGCCCTCTGTTGTCTCCTCCCGCACCAGCCGGACAAAAAGCTGGCGGCGGAAGGAGAATACGTGACGCAGGCTGGTCTCCCTGAGGCCGAGCAGTATCGGGTTAATCCCTGACCTTACCTCCCCAATGTTGACGTAGTGGGGGAACAGGAGCTCAGCGGGAACAAAGGGCGGGACGTTAGATAATATGACCCTCTGCGCGGTGGCCTCGAGAGGGTCCACCGGCAGGAACGTCCCGCCCACCGTGAGCCCCTTTTCAAGGGCCAGGGACACCGCCCGCTCTGACCCCAGGAAGAACACAGCCTTCCCGGACACCTTGGAGACTGCGACAATGGCCGAGGGGCCGACTACCCCAGCCATCGCCCGCACGCACTCCTCAATGCTCATATTGGGGTGAGTGTAGTTTTTGACCCCGTTTTTTTTTGTAATCAACTTAAATGCTGGCAGGGCAGCAGGAGGCACAGGAAGCGCCGTGGATGCAGACGTACTGCGCATAAGTCTTTGCTGGCCCTGCCACCGGCAGAGATGGGGACGCCATCACAGGGTCACTTTAAGGGCTACACTCACCCCAAAGTCACAGGCCTTAAAGGTCTTAAATGACCTCGTTATTTTTGAGCAGAGGGAGCTCTGAAGGAGGCACACCTCTCCCCTAGTTGACGATTGAGGAGGGACCTTGCTCCTTCTGCTCAGTTGTCTTAATAGAAGGTTAATTCTTAATTAGGAGGAAAGGGGCTCTCAGAGAGAGAGGGGAGAGACAGAGAGGGAGAGTAACAGAGAGAGGGGGGTGGGAAAGAGGGAAACTGTGAGGGCAGGTCTCCCTTCACAGTGCTGGGTGGGTGCTGCTGGGGTGCACCCCCTGGACGGTAAATACAAAGTCTTTTAGATGATCTTCGGGTGGGGGGAGAAGATGTCTTCACCTGGGGCAGCTGGAGCTACCCAGGCACAGCACTCCCAATGATGTTAATTGGGGTATTAACAATTCTTCACCCAGGCAGCTCCAGCTAACCCAGGCCAGGCAATGGGGGAGGGGTGCTTCAGTGGTGTGTGAGGCCTAGTTGTGGGCAAGACCCCCACACACACTTCCACACACACACACACACACCCCCGTGATGTTCCGGCCATCTATTTAATCTTCTTTTCTCCCCCCACCGATAAAACAAAGTCTTTTTCGGGAGTGCACCAATACACCCACCTGTACATGTTGTTAAAGTCTCTCCCTCCTTCCACACTGGATGGTTGCTGATGTTATTATTTCCCCCTCTCTCCAACTCTCTGTAGCAGTGTAGATGTTGTAATTCTGCTCTCCTCCTCTCCCTCTGGATGGTGAAATGTAGAGTAATAAGCCCCTTCCTCCTCTTCCTGGGGTGTTTCTCAGGGTTCACAGGCCTCAGGCAGGAGCAAAAGCAGAGAGCTCCTTCCCTCACTGCTCACAGCTCCAAATGATTAGGCCACGCCTCCAACAGCTCCACAACTCTTTGGGGTACAAAATAAACATTAGATCGAGTGCCCCCAAATCTGGGGGACACTCCAGACATTTATAACTGCCCTCTTTTTCCAACAGCTCCACACACCTGTGAGCATACTCACCAGGTGCATACATTATAGTCGGGGGCCAGAGCATCGGAGGGGGAGGGGGAGGGTGAGGGTGGGATCAGGGGCAGGAGGCAGAGAACATCGAGGCCGGGGGGTGATCAGGTTGGGGGGAGAGAACATCAGGGTCCGGGGAGGAGGTGATCGGGGAGGTGAGAGAACAATGAGGGCCGAGGGTGATCGGGGTGGCGGGAGGGAGTGAACGGGACGGCCTGGAGAATGATCAAGGAGGGGGTGGCAGAGAACATCGCCTCCCTGGGGAACAATTGTGGGGTGAGGGGGTGGGAGAGAATGAGGCAAACCTGGAGAACGATCGGGAGGAGGGAGAGACCAGTAAGGCGATTGGGGGACTCGTGGCGGGGGGGGAATCGGCAGCCTTGTGGGGGAATCTCCGATCACAGGGGTGGTGGGTTAGGCTGGGACGCACTTACCTCCTGGATCCAGTAGTCCTCGCCTTCCATTAACGGTAGGGTTTCCCAAAACCTGCGAAACCCAACCAGCCACAGTTAAATTTAAAATGCAGATTACATCTGAGGCCCACCAGCCTCATTATGACCCGCCTCCTGGGAGCAGGTTGGGTGCCCGTCCCCTGTCCCACCTCAGTTAAAACCTGAAGTGGGCAGACTGGAGGCGAGTTCTGGTCAGGATTCAGATTTTTAACACTCTAACTTCCCAATCTATCTGTGTTTTGGGGTTAAAATTCCATCCCATGTATTTGACTCTTAGGCACAAAACAGATGAATCGGCAGCCTATTTTACATTCTGCCCAATTTTCTTTCCCGTGGAAGTCGATGGAAAAAGGGCTGCCGAGTTGCTATCACCCAATTTGTGCTGCCACCCAAGGCACATTTATACCTTAAACAATTGCAAAACTAGGGGAAAGTGATCTTGCATATCCTCTTCATTCTCTGGAAGTCTGGTGAGAATCATTTATAGTTTAAGCCAAATAATTTTCAAACAATAGCTGTCCCTCTCATACCTACAATGGACTACAATATTTATATACAATTTCCCTCTCGTGCAACGGTTAACTATAATAATTGCAATGGTAGTCTACTAATTGTGTCCTGGTAAGTACAGTTTAAGTGTATTCATTTCTGACTAAGATAGCTGAGTTGAAATCGTAGCCTTGACCAACATTTGAACTTTAGCTTCTCTGGAGGATTTGTTTTGGCTGGAGATTCTGTAGGATTCAGGGAAAAAATTGTACAGTGGGACAGGAAGACCGGGAAGTGTTGTGTTTCTTCTTTTCCATACTGGTTATGATCATCACTTGGATGTAAACCAGAGAGCAGTGCTACAGACATCTACAGAAACAGTTACAGACTGATCTGTCCAAATCAATAGTGACAATGGGGGGAAGGATGAAACAAGAAAAAATATACAATGGTCCGGAATTTGCGGTCAACGGCAAAACAAAGGCGTTCGCCGCTGGCCCTGAAAAAAGCTGCCGTGTTCGCTGTGGCGAGAAGATGGTCGCCTTCCATGCGTAAGTGCAACATAATGGGAAACCCTGGCGTGATCTGCTGTGAGGTCGATAAGCTGTCTAAGCAGCCAATCACCTTGCAACATTCTCACAGCCAGGGAAGCAGGAAGTGAGAAGGTGATTTTAACCCTACTTAAAAAAAATGTTACAGAAAGCAAAACAAAGATTGGGGCTCCCACATGGGGATAAGGTACAACCTGAAATAAATATGAACAAACTTTAAAAAAATATAATTTTTTTTTTTAAGTTTCTTAAAAATGTATAGTTTTTATCATAATGAAGAAATTTGACATGCCACAAAATTAACATTAGTCTTTCAGGGCCATAACATTTGTGGAGCACTCAATGTGCTGTTAAAACCCCAGTTACACCTGATCCAATAAGGCCTAACTAATGGCCCAGGGGCAGCACGGGCCAGCCCACATTGCAACATGTGTGCGCACTAGGTCCGTGCAGCAAAGTTGGTCTCCAGTCGTTTTGGTTAATCCTTGCCACTGGACCAAGACCTAGCTCTGTCAAGCCCGTGTGGTGGCTGGTGTGCAACGGGCACCACACGTTAAAAAAATCCAAGCACAGGCATCTTCCACCCTTCAACACGCAGTTTGGTACCTGGAATATTAGGTCCTTCATTAAAGACCTGTGAACTCATCCCTTTTTGGCGTGGAAGCAAGTCATCCTTGATACAAGGGACTGCCTATGATGATGATGAACATCAAATGGGGTATTTCACTCAACCAGGAAACAGCAAGACTGGTTTGACAAGAACAACCAGGAGATCCAGGAGCTAATAAACCGCAAGCGCAGGGCATTTCTGAACTTGAAACAGCAACCCAATTCGGGAGTAGCAAAGCAGCTTTGCAGATGGCTGAAGGCTGAGGTCCAACAAAAAACCTGCGACCTAAAGAATAGATGGTGGGTGGAGAAAGTACAGGAGATCCAGCAGCTGGCCGACAGTCATGACATGTGAGGATTTTTCACTGCAGTTACAGCCCAAGCACCCAAGGCCCACCTCACTGCTGACCAAGAATGGGGAGACACTTATTAAGGACACCGAGGCAGTCAGGAGCCGCTGGAAGGAGCACTTCGAAGGTCTCCTTAATCGAGACTCTGCTTTTGACACGAGTGTCCTCGACTCCATCCCACAGCATGCTAACCAGCACCATCTCAGCAAGCCATGCACGAGGTAGAAAAGGCCATCCGTCAGCTCAAGAACAACAAGGTATCAGGAGCAGATGGAATCCCCGCCGAGGCACTAAAGTATGGCTATTACTATGGCAAGAAATACTATTGACACGCATGCATGACCTCATCTCTCTTATCTGGAAGGAGGAGAGCATGCCAGGAGATCTGAGATGCCATAATCGTGACCATCTTCAAAAAGGGGGAAAAGTACAACTGTGGCAAATACAGAGGACTCTCCCTGCTGTCAGCCACTGGGAAAGTCATCGCTAGAATCCTCCTCAACTGTCTTCTCCCTGAGGCTGAAGAGCTCCTCCCAGATTCACAATGTGGATTCCGTCCATTAAGGGGTACAATGGACATGATCTTCACTGTGCGACAACTACAAGAGAAATGCAAGGAACAGCACCAACCCTTGTACATGGTCTTTTAACCTCACAAAGGCCTTTGACACAGTCAACCGTGAGGGACTATGGAGGGTCCTCCTCCATCTCGGCTGCCCCCAAAAGTTGGTCACCACCCTCTGTTTGCTCCACGACGACATGCAATCTGTGATCCTGACCAATGGATTCACCACAGACCCAATCCACATCCGGACGGGGTCAAGCAGGGCTGCATCAGCGCACCAACGCTCTTCGCAATCCTCCATCTCACTCTCAACAAGCTCCCCGCTGGAGTGGAACTAAATATAGAACCAATGGGAACCTGTTCAACCTTCGTCACCTCCAAGCTAGATCCAAGGTCGTCCCATCCTCTGTCATCGAACTACAGTATGCGTATGACGCTTGCATCTGCGCACATTCAGAGGCCGATCCCCAAACCATCGTCACCATCTTCACCGAGGCATATGAAAGCTTGGGTCTTAAACTAAACATCCGTAAGACTAAGGTCCTCCACCAACCTGACCCCACCTCACAGCACTGCCCCCACCCGGTTTTCACGCGCGGCCTTGGACAATGTGGACCATTTTCCAAACCTCGGGAGCCCACTATCAGCAAGGGCAGACATCAATGATGAGGTCCAACATCTCCTTCAGTGTGCCAGCACAGCCTTCGATCGCCTGAGGAAGAGAATGTTTGAAGACGAGGACCTCAAATCTGGCACCAAGCTTATGGTCTACAGGACAGTAGTGATACCCGCCCTCCTATATGGCTCAGAGGCGTGGACCATATACAGTAGACACCTCAAAGCGCTGGAGAAGTACCACCAGCATTGCCTCCACAAGATCCTGCAAATCCACTGGGAGGAATGACGCACAGCGTCAGTGTTCTCGCTCAGGCCAACATCCCCAGCATTGAAGTACTAACCACACTCAACCAGCTCCGTTGGGTGGGCCACATTGTCCGCATGCCCGACACGAGACTCCCAAAGCAAGCGCACTACTCTGAACTCCTACACGGCAAGCGAGCTCCAGATGGGCAGAGGAAACGTTTCAAGGACACCCTCAAAGCCTCCTTGATTAGGTGCAACATCCCCACCAGCACCTGGGAATCCCTGGCCCAAGACTGCCCTAAGTGGAGAAAGAGCATCCGGGAGGGCGCTGAGCACCTCGCATCTCATCGCCGAGAGCATGCAGAAAGCAAACGCAGACAGCGGAAGGAGCATGTGGGAAACGAGACTACCCACCCATCCTTTCCTTCAACCACTGTCTGTCCCACCTGTGACAGAGACTGTAATTCCTGTATTGGACTGTACAGTCACCTGAGAACTCACTTTTAGAGTGGAAGCAAGTCTTCCTCGATTTCGAGGGACTGCCTATGATAATGATGATACTGCAGAAAAGCCCAAGTTATTGTCAGTTTCACTGATTACACTGATTGCCAGCTATGTCGGGGAGTGGCGGGGTTAACTGTCTGCAACTTCAGGATTTCCGCCTTTGGACATGCATACACTATATCCTGAAGTTATGGTCAGTTTCAAAGAAGTAATAATGCACCGTTATTGCTCACCACAAATTCCAGCCCATTGCTTTACTTTTTATAATAACATTCATTCTAAACATTTGGAAGTGCATTAGTAAGGAAGTTATCTAGAAAACTGCATTACAGCAATAAATTTAGTAGCACATAAACCTACCATTCACCTTCTGCAGATCAGAAAAATAGATAATTTCTCTTTAAATTTAAATTGCTCTATATAATCTGTATTTTATTTTCTGTTTACAGAAGGTTCTGTAAAAAATGGGGCCTTTCTACAACGGTTGCTCTAACAATATAAATATGAAAGGTCATCAAGTAAAAAATATATTTAAATATAAGCTTTGTGATGTAATTTCTGCAGAACCATTGTTCTTAGTACTGGCAATGACCTGCAACTGGAAAGCGCTGGATTATAAAAATATTTACCAGAATGTGTACTGGTTATTTTTAGAACTTGCCACATCATTCTGTGAAATACATTGCTATGAAGTTTATCTCTAGTTCACAGATGTGTCTTGTAGCTATGACCCAAAATGTCTTTTCATTTTCTTGACCTTTGTTGTCCTTTTGATGTTGACTCACCAGAAATTTGTTTTAATCTAAAACAAACTGAATAATTAAACCTGGAGCCGAATCCTTAGACACTATTGTTTCCTCTAGGTCAACGGAAAAGCAAAAGCTTGTCACATATCAGAATTGGAGACTTTTCTAATGCTACAGAAAGGAATCTATGAGTAAAGCTTGGCTTATGCACAACATACACCTTGGCTGATGCCTTCGTCGTGGTGACTTCTCCCAGTTACGTTAATCTATTTACTGTTTCTGCCGTTTTCTTATGGCATTTTTCTCCAAGTTATCTGCCACCTTTCCATTTCGTTGCCCTCTAGAATGCTAAAAGCAAGATAGCCATGTATGCTCACAGGTGTGTAGAGATGTTGCCAGGTTGGATGGCACCTGAAGAGCTGGCACGGCGCCTATCCTGGGCCGACATCCGGCGCGCAGCCAATGCCATTAAGTCGCTAAAAACAGCACTGGGCCCTGACTCCGTTAGGTGTATCGAGGATGCTCAAGCATGTGGGGCAATCCCGTCCGAACTGACTCCTGTCCGGACAGAATTCCTCATCGGCGCCAAGCCCCGAAACCTCCCTCGGGAACCAGCGCCTCACAACTTGAGCCTCCTCCGGGAAATCCCCTCCGTGCCTTTCAGTTCTGCACGGAGGGATTTCTGTATGGGTTGCTCTTGCACACTCTTCACTTTGCCATCCTTGTCTGCCGACCGGACACGCCATGGCGTACCATCTTGCCATCCGAAGGAGGTGGGGGTCCCCAATGGAGTGCTCTCTACGTGGGAGTCCTCCCTTTATTTATTGGGAACTTGGCCTGGAGGGTGTTGCACGGAACAGTCCCCTGCAATAGGATTTTAAGTCGGTTCAAGGACTCCCAGGCCGCTTGCGATTTCTGTGGTCTGGAGGAGTCCGTGTTCCACATCTATGTTGAATGTGTGAGGTTGCAACCCCTCTTCCAATATTTGAAGGGGCTGCTCCTCAAATTCTGGTTGCACTTCAGTCCCACACTCCTGATCTTTGGGCACCCTCTGCGGAGGGGAACGGGCAGGTCGGAAGGCCTCCTCGTAGGACTGCTCCTGGGCCAAGGTAGCCATCAACCAGTCCAGGCAGTGGGCGGTCGAGGGGTTTGTTCATCCCGATTGCTTGCCTCCCTTCTGCGGTTACATCCGAGCCAGGGTGTCCCTGGAGATGGAGCACGTGGTATCAACCGGTACGATCGTGGCCTTCTGTGAGAGGTGGGCACCGAAGGGACTGGATTTCATCATCATCCCCAGCAACCAAATTTTAATTTGAATTAAGTTTACTGCCAAAAGTTAATTTGTTTATTATGTCGGTTTTAGTGCCCCCCCCCCCCCGCCCTTTAATAAGGGGGCACTTGTACTAATGTTGCAACAAAATAGTTGTAGAGTTGTTGCATTGTGAGTGGCTTAGCCAGTCACGTGATGTTTACAAGACTCAATAAAACCCGAGTCAGTTGGGTCTAGGTCATCCACGATGTGGTATGTAGTTGTGAGCCTGGTGGATGAACTGGTAATGTGTAGTGTGATTATTAAACCTTTGTTAATAAACCAACGAGTTCTTAATAGCAATGTGGTGCTATGAATTCTTAAGCAAAGAACCCATGAAGCAAATATATTACAGTTGGTATTGCTCATTTATCTGGTCATAAACTGGGAATATGTTGACATTTGAAACCAAGTTGAGCATTATATCGGAACTATTCAATTAAGATGTGATAGAGAAAAGCAAGGAACAATGAATTACTCGCAATCCTGAATAAGACAAATACCTTTGCAGTCATAAATGGCCGATACCAAGTTGATTATGAGTTGTTGAATACCCGTATGGATTCTCAGCCCATTGCAGGCTGGTGTAATCTACAATATGTTTTGTAAAGTATCTGTCTATCCAACATTAAGACCGGGAGGAACCAATATGTCCTCCAGATTAATATAAACAAACCTGAAGCTATTCCCTTTTGCTTCCAACAGACTCTGACCTTAATTGCATTTGCCTCCTTGATTGCCATCTCAAGTTAAATAAGGAGTCATTGAGTCATTACGGCACAAAAGGAGGCCATTCGACCCATTGAGTCTATGCCGGCTCTCTGTAGAGCAATCCAGTCAGTCCCATTCCCCTGTAGCCTGCAAGTTTATTTCCCCGAGTGCCTATCCAATTTCCTTTTGAAATCATTGATCGTCTCCGCTTCCACCACCCTCGTCGGCTGCAAGTTCCAGGTCATTACCACTCTCTGCGTAAAAAAAGTTCTTTCTCACATCCTCCCTGTATCTCTTGCCCAAAACTTTAAATCAGAGTCCCTTAGTCCTTGTACCACCAGCTAATGGGAACAGCTTTCCTCTGTCCACCTTGTTGAAACCTGTCATAATCTGGTTATGGAAATGAGGAACCTTGGCATACTGCTTGACTGAGCTTAGTTTTCTTTCCACATCTGTTCATTGCTAAGTTCACTTTCACATACCACTTCAAAGTTGCCTTCCTCTGTTCTTACTTCCCCCTCAGTGCTGCTGAAAGCCCAGCTCATGTCTATATCACTTTGAGGCTCTATTTCTTTAATCCTCCAGCTGTCGAATATCTTTCACAAATTACAGCATGTTCAGACTACCCCATGCTGCGTTATCAAAAGTCCCATATTCCCACTGCCCTCATCTTTTTTAAACAGCACTAGCTCATCATACCCCAGCAGACTGACTTCAAAAATGTTGATCCTTGCTCTCAAATCCCTCCACGGCCAAACCCACGCCTACTATAGCTATTACCTGCAGCCATACACCCACTCTCTCTCCTGCACATACCCTCCACTCCTCCTATACCAGTCTGCTCTCGCTTCTCTGGTCCATTTTCAGTATTTGTTTTATTTGGCACTGCAACTCTTGGAGTTCTCTGCCAAGATATTTGCACCCTCAGTTCCGTGTTTAAAAACTACCTTAATCCCTTGGGCTAGAATTTCTGTTCATTTGTGCCTCCCATTAGCATCCCCGGGGTAATGCATTTCACCCCCTAAAACGCAAAGACAATGGAGGTGAAACTCATTATCACCCCGTTTGTGGGCAGTAACAATTGGGACGTGTGAAACTTAGCGGCATAGGCAGAAGTTTTGCCCTTCTCAAAAAATTCTAATTACCACCCCCGGAAGGAAGTGGAGCGCTAAATCAAGTGCTCCACTTCCTTCCTGGTGCGTTAACGGGATGGGTGCCTCAGCAACTGTATACACTGAGCCATGTCCCAGGGTTCCTTCCCTCTGCAAGGGGAAAAGGGACTTACCTGGACCACTGGGGAGTGGGGGTGCCATGCAATCAACCCAGCACTCATGCAGAGTGCCAGGCTGTGTGATTGTGGCCAGGATCCCACAAAGAAAACGGAGCAGCAGTGCCAACAAGAAGGTAAGTTTTTTATTAATTTCCATCGGCCACCTCACCTTAACTTACTGCCCCAGTAGTGGTCAGCCGACCGATCCGTGCTGTAATGCATTTGCTTCATGCGTTCTTTGCTTAAGCATTCACAGCAATATGTTACTATTAAGAACTAGTTGGATTATTAACAAGGTTTAACAATCACACTACACATTACCAGTTCATTCACTCTGCTCACAACCACATGCCTCATCGTGGATCCCCTAAACCCAACTGACTGGGGTTTTATTGAGTATAATGAACATCACGTGACTGGCTAAGCCACTCATAATTCAACAGCTCTACAAATACAGGCAACTCTCGATTATTCGCATACGGATGCAACAGGAAACGGTTGTAACGGCACTTAAAATTCCTTGTGTGTGACGTCACTTTGAAATTCTGATGTTCCTTTTGAATGTTGCCTGTTGAGCTTTGCTTTTAAGCGCTCTGCCTTGCCTCAGCTCCCGCTGCTGCTCGCACACAGATCCACTGCCTCACATAATTGCCATGAACAGTTACAGGAAGTAATCAACAAGCCTAATGGTCTTTAGATCTAGAGGACTAGAATTCAAGGATTAGAAGATACGTTACAGCTATTGATTAGAGCACACCTGCTCATTAACTGTAATGTCAATTCGCTCCAACGAAGAAATCGTTTACCCGGCATAGCCCAATCCCCGAGGAACCCGGATAATCGAGAGTTGCCTGTATTTTGGTTAAAACCTGTGAGCATGCTCACAGGTGCATACATTACATATGCCTCTTGCAGCTGTCGGTGTTTTTGCCTGGCGCTACTACAGGGGGTGAAAGTGAATTTCAGGGCCGGGGAACTAATGGCGCGATATGCGTGGCAATGACGTCACAATCTCCGGGCACAGGATTCCCGAAACTCTCGGAGTTGTTAACGGGCTGCATTCCGTCAATAACGGGAGAGCTAATGGGAGGCGCAAATGAATTGAATTTCTAACCTGAGTATCCACACGCATTTTTCCCCCATCCCCTTTTCCCACCTGCTTGATGTCCTACTTGCATTAGCTGTCATTGTGGATGTGAGGAACTCCATACATAATGTATGCTGTTGTAGTACTGAAATTATTATTGGGACAGGAGTAGGAGGAAAAAACAAATGACACAGACACTGCAGTTTCAGATTGGGAGCAATTTCCTAGCATTCCTTTACAGGTTCTCTATGTAACTATGGCAAAACAAATATTTTTGTGTGCTACTTGTTCCAAACTCAAACAGCTTCACCATAAACTTGCTGAAGATCTTCAATATATGATTTGTGTTGAAATGCACGCTGGGAAAGACATATAAAACACTGCAGGTGATTTTTCTGTTAATTTATGGAATAACAGACAAAAGCGTCAATCCATAGAATTGTGTTGCTAGAATGCTTGACCGACAACCAGGGGCCAAAACTGCCCCTCCCAATAAGGCCTCTAGCCGGCGGAAAGCTGCGGCCACGGGGCGGCGTGGCATTGCCGTCGACTCCCTTGGAGGGGCTGCCATTTTATAAATTGCCCTACCTCAGGTTTCCTACAGCAGCATGCACGCGCTGACCCCTTACCGTCTGGCGGGGACTCCCTCATGAAATTGCTCCTTACCCGAAATTGCCCCGCCAGAGCAGCCCCGCTACTGGTCGGTGCACTCTGTGTGAAATGCCAAAACCCTCCCTGGTGGCCCAGTGGACCGAACTAAAATGAATGTAGACTTCGCGGCGGCCCTCCCCTTTAACTGAAGCAGAGAGAGGTTGTGACGGGCCAACACGATGACGTCATCAGCGCGGCGTGATGACTGACAGCTGCGGACATTCCGTCCTGCCCCCACTTCCGCCCCCCCCCCCCCCTAGTGACGGCCGCTCTGCTCTGCTCCCACTTCCGCCCCCATGATGATCTATTTCCGCCCCGCTGGGAAAAAAACCACAAGGAGCTGAATCTTGCTGGATAGGCCGCCGCATCCACTGCAGCGGTCAGAACACTTCAAACACGATAGGTGCGCCCTGTTTCTGGCGGAGGGAAATTTCTGCCCCCAAGTCTGGGATGATCCTCAATTTCCTCTACTAAACATTGGGAAGCCATTGTGTTCGGCCTCTGTCACAAATTCCGTACCCTTGCCACTAATTCTATCTCCCTTTCTCCCTCTACCATAGGTTGAACTAGACTGTTAGGAATTTTAGCATTGTATTCAATCCAATATTGGGCTTTTGATCCCATACCCTCTCCAGCACAAAGTCTTTCTTCTTTAAGTTCCATGCACCAACATTAGCAGCCATGCATTCAGCACCCTAAGCTCCACCCTCTGGGATTCCCTCCCTAACCTTCGGCCTCTCTATCTCCCACGCCTGCTTTAAGATCCTCCTTAGAACCCATCTCTTTGACTAAGCTTATGATCACCCCTCCTCATATCTTCTTCTTTGGCTTGGTGTCCATTTAGTTTTGATTACGCTTCTGTGAAGCAGCTGGGACATGTTTTACCTTATAGGCGCTATATAATTACAGGTGTTGTTGTTGTTGAATGATTTTGAAGTGCCTTTCTTTCTGGCAGAGTTACTGTATTGTTTACTATCTGACTTGCCTGAGTTTCAAGAAATACTTCTGAGACTTAGAGCATAATTTGCCTTGTTGTTAAGATGAAACAAATCTCCTTGATGGTTCCGCAGGTACCAATTCCAAGAAAAAATGCAATAGCCACCTTTGGGTGATTGCTGTAACCTAATAACAAAACTGCCAAGCTTTCTAAAAACAGTCTGGTAATAATAAATACATACATAAATACAACAAAATGAATAATTTGGTTATTATCTGTGAAGGCAGTTTCCGATTTTGATTACTGATTTTCTATGTTTCAGTGTAAATTAGATTATGGCTACATATGCGCATAAATAGGCTTTTTCTAAAAGCTGTAATAGCTGTACTAAGAGATTACAAAAGAACATTTATAATCTATAGTTTTCACATCATATTTTACACTTCACCCCATCGGCCAGTCAGTATAACCAGCAAAGGAGCACCAGTTGGAGGTACTTTTCACAACCGAGTGCATATCATTATATGCTTGTACCGTTAGTCTCAGCACCAACATCAGCACTTCTTGCTCTCCCAAGAACAGAAATTAGGAGACAACAACAGTATTCAGTGGAGTGTAGAATCTCTGGAGTACACTTGACATGGCAGAAGCAGCCACTGAACGTATTGCACACAATAAACACTGGAAGTGAAGTGTATCATTAGAATTTGATCTATTTTTGTACATGGAAATAGACAGAGGTTAACAATTTTTCGTGCAAAAGAAATAACAACATTTTCGAACAATTTGAGCTCAAGTCTGATCTTCACATCCAACGCCAAGTGAGGAGCTGGTGACTTTTTTTTGTCTCCACGACTGAGACTATCTACTCTTTACACTAAAACTTAGAAAATCGGTAATCAAAGTTGGAAACTGCCTTCACAGATAATAACCAATCTAGTCGTTGAGTATATTCAAGACAGAGGTCGCTACATTTTTGGGAATTAAGGGATTATGGGGAATAGTGTTGGAAGGTGGATTTGAGGTAGAAGATCAGACATGATGCTGTCTAATTGCTTATGGACAAGTCCGAATTTTCTCCAACTCAGTATTGGCAAGACCAAAGCTAATCTGTTCGACTCCCACCAAACTCCCGCACCTTTCCCAATCCGGTCTCCCTTCCTGGTTTCTCAATCGGATTGTTCATGATAGTGCGCATACTCAGTATTCCATTTGACTCTCAACTGAGTTTTAATCCACATATTCAATCCATCAACAAGACTAGGAGCTAGAAATTGCATGAGTGCAAAAGTATCACCAGGCGCTACCCAATTCCAGTGGATACGAACTTCCAGTTTAGCGCTTCAGGAGGGAAGTGGAGGTCTAAATCAAGCAATAGCACTTTCTTTGGAGTGCTAAACTGAGCAAGAGGGGCAGTAGTGGCAGAGCACTGCAAAATATCCTGTGCAGCGCTGCCGGAATCATAGGCTCCTTCCCTCCCTTAAAGGGAAGGGCCATTGCTGACGTGCTTTGAAGGTAAGCCTGGGAATGGTGGATAATGGGATCTGTGACCCACAAAGAGCAGCCCCAAACACTAAGAGTGTGCGACATGAGAAACATTCTGGAATTTTTTGAGAGTGTAACTAGTAGAGCGGACAAAGGAGAACCAGTGAATGTGGTGCATTTGGACTTTCAAAAGGCTTTTGGCAAGGTCCTACACAAGAGATTGGTGTGCAAAATTAAAGCACATGGTACTGGGGGCAATGTACTGACGTGGAAAGAGAACTGGTTGGCTGACAGGAAGCAGAGAGTCGGGATAAATAGGTCCTTTTCAGAATGGCAGGCAGTGACTAGTGGGGTGCCACAGGGCTGGGACCCCAGCTCTTTACAATATACATTAATGATTTAGATGAAGGAATTGACTGTGATATCTCCAAGTTTGCAGATGACACTAAATTGGGTGGCGGTGTGAGCTGCTAAGAGGCTGCAGGGTGACTTGGACAGGTTAGGTAAGTGGGCAAATGCATGGCAGATGCAGTATAATGTGGATAAATGTGAGGTTATCCACTTTGGGGGCAAAAACACGAAGACAGAATATTATCTGAATGGCAGCAGATTAGGAAAGGGAAGGTGCAATGAGACCTGGGTGTCATGGTACATCAGTCATTGAAAGTTGGCATGCAGGTACAGCAGGCGGTGAAGAAGGCAAATGGTATGTTGGCCTTCATAGCTAGGGGTTTTGAGTATAGGAGCAGGGAGGTCTTACTGCAGTTGTACTGGGCCTTGGTGAGGCCTCACCTGGAATATTGTGTTCAGTTTTGGTCTCCTAATCTGAGGAAGGACGTTCTTCCTGTTGAGGGAGTGCAGCGAAGGTTCACCAGATTGATTCCCAGGATGGCTGGACTGACATATAAGGAGAGACTGGATTAACTGGGCCTTTATTCACTCGAGTTTAGAAGAATGAGAGGGGATCTCATAGAAACATATAAAATTCTGACGGGACTGGACAGGTTAGATGCAGGAAGAATGTTCCCGATGTTGGGGAAGTCCAGAACCAGGGGACACAGTCTAAGGATAAGGGATAAGCCATTTAGGACTGAGATGAGGAGAAACTTCTTCACAGAGAGTTGTTAACCTGTAGAATTCCCTACCGCAGAGAGTTGTTGATGCCAGTTCGTTGGATATATTCAAGAGGGAGTTAGTTGTGGCCCTTATGGCTAAAGGAATCAAGGGGTATGGAGAGAAAGCAGGAAAGGAGTACTGAGGTGAATGATAAGCCATGATCTTATTGAATGGTGGTGCAGGCTCGAAGGGCCGAATGGCCTACTCCTGCATCTATTTTCTATGTTTCTATGTTTCTAAAGCAGCACAGAGGGCTCAGAATAACATTTTGGCCTACCTGCCCACCAATGCCTTTAAGTACCACTCCCCAAGCGGCTAGCCGAGGTCACAACGCCTCCTGCAGCTGTCGTTGTTGACACCCGGCAATGCTGCAGGGGGCGGAAGGAATTTAGGATCCGGGGTTGGTAACGGGATGCTGCACACCGGATGATGTCACGATCTGCCGGGCGCAGGAGATCGTGATGTTAAGGTTTACCACCAGTGCTAACCTGCAAGGGAAGTTGGCGGACATCGGTACTTTCACTGCGCCCGGTCAGAAAGCCGATAGCGTCCCGTTATTGCCCCCCAGAGGCGCTAATGGGAGGCACAACGGAGGTCAATTTTCCCCCCAGATATTTCTATCTTTGCAACATCGCTCGCCTCTACGCATATCTCACCTAATCCTGGCACTGAAGCTACTTTGTCACCTCCAAGTGCAATTTCTCCATTGCTTCTGCTAATTGACTTCCCAAGTTCCATCCTAAGTAAATTCCAGCTCATCCAAAATTCCACTGCCCACATCCTATCCCACACTAAGGGGGCAATTTTTCGGGGAGTCGGTGGGTGCGTTTGGTGGCGGGTCAGATGGGAAAACGTTGTTTTTTGACAGCGGGTCAGGACCCTGCTGTCAACCTGCCATCAAGCGTCTTTCCCAGATGGTGAGTCTGTCAGCGCTGAGCAGACCAGACATGTACCGGCGGGGGAGGCAATTGAGTCAATTATTTATTGGCTCATTTCGAAGCCCTCAACAGTTTTACTAACCTTTTAACTTTTCCTGGTTGTCCACATATTTCACGCTGCTCCTGGACCCTGTCTGTTTATCTGAGGTGGAGATTGAGTG
The DNA here is from genome assembly GCF_044704955.1 of Pristiophorus japonicus. Classification (NCBI taxonomy): domain Eukaryota; kingdom Metazoa; phylum Chordata; class Chondrichthyes; family Pristiophoridae; genus Pristiophorus; species Pristiophorus japonicus. The sequence continues at coordinate 101,490,345 of NC_091993.1, forward strand.
GCCATTGACGCAGATGATTGGTGACAGCGTTAAAACTTGTCCAAACCCTCACAATTTACACCTGTGCACTTTCCAAATCCAGAGACTCTTTGGTTTCTCCACTTGGAAGACAGATTGTGCTTTATGCAGGCTGCAAATCTTTGCAGCAAACTCTCCAGCCAGGCTCACCTTATTCCAGCAACATCTCTCACCTTTGATTGGTAGCTACTCCATCAGGATGGGAACCATTTACACTCTGTCACCTTGGCGCTCAACAACAACACTAACCTTCTCCGCAATCAACTGATGCTGCACAGGACACAGGGCATCAGCACCCAACCACATTGCTACCCGGGACACCAGGGATGGTCTCACCTTGGCCAGATTTACTTCACTTGACGCTGTACACCCTGGCTGCCACATGCTGCACCAGGTTGGCACCACCCCACACCAATACCATAAAACATCCCTACAATGCCCAACCCATTCCTTTCACACTCACCACTATTGTGGGGTTACCGTTATGTCTCACCATTCACTGCAACTCACAAAACCACTTCAAAAAGTGCACACAAATCTGTCCAATAACGCAAAATGTTGAAAATAAAGATTTCAATGTTTGATACCATATTAACAGAAACTTTACTTGAACATTGGTGAAAACACTCAAGTATGTTGTCAATTGGTATGATTGGACTAGGATGAGGGTGAATGTGAGATGTGGCTAGTGAGATGGGGAAGTGATAATGTAGATAGCAAGTAATGGATGGAGGTGCAAGGTAAGTTGGTGTGAGTAAGGATTTGCAGGAGTAGAGTAGGAAAGGCAGAGTGATGGGGATGTGATGAGTGGCACAGCAAGATGAGGTTTAGCAGTAACGTTTCATGATCTACTGAGATAATTGAAAAGTTTGTGCCACTGCAGCCAGGTCCTCCTGACGACATCCCTGCTCGCGCCCTCCTGTGCAATGTGCAACCAGGTCTGTGTTGGTCTCCTGGGGAGGTCTCTTCTGCCCATTGGAAGAGAAGAGAACCTCCCTGCGTGCTGTGACTCCCTCCATAAGCATCTGGAGGGAGTCATGGGAGAGCCTGAGTGCAGCCGTGCACCTCCGTGCAGTGCTTGTCAGCGTTTGCAACATCTCAATGCTGCAGAACACTGACTGCACAACTGTCAAATTAAATTGGGGCACGGTCCCTTTAAGGAAACCGGCTGATGACGCATCATCGAAGGATGTCATCAGACGCGCTTCTTTCAATTGGCCGGAAAACGCGCTGGGCGGGCTCAACAAGACCAATCAACGTAAAATCAGTTTGGTCAATGGCTTGGAGCCAGCAGCAAGGTCGGGACCCGCCATTGACTTTACCCGCCACAGACCCACTGAGGTTGGGTGAAATCGCAGCTTAAATCTTACTTAGCTATCATCCCTGTCACTGCCAACCTGTACATTTTAAACAGCACAAATTCATCATGCCCCAGCAAATTGACTTAAAAATTCTCATCCTTGCTTTCAAATCCCTCCATGGTCAAACCCTGATCTACCATAGCTATTTCTTCCATCCATACACCCACACTCTCTCCGACACACACCCTCCACTCCTCCAATACCAAGTTGCTCTTGGTCCTCTGTTCCACGTTATCAAGGAATATAGAGCAATGTTCCCTTTAAGCTGTATGGTCACACAACTGTCTGGCACTCCCGCGCAGCTGGCTCACCAACTTTTAAATGCAAAAATTGCACATGTGCAAAATTTTGAATGGGCCATGAAGCCCAAATACAATTAAGAGGGCACATTGATATGGAACTAAATCAGGTAAATGGAGGTGTAGTACAGATCAGCCATGATATAATTGAATGGCAGAGCAGGCTCAAGGGCTGAATAGCCTACTCATGTTTCTATGTTGTGTTTGGCTGCAATGTCCTCCACTAGGGGAATGGGCCACACAATGGCAAATGTAATTTAGTTTAGATAAATGTCGTGTCAACCATGTTGATAGGGCCAACACAGAATGCACGTACAATTTGCAAACAACAATATTGGAAGAGGTTGAGAGAGGAAAAGATCTAGGGGTTATTGTGTACAGATCACTGAAGGTTCATGGCCAATGTAGAGAAACTGTAGCTAAAGCTAACAAGGGATTGAGTTGCATCAATAGAACCATTCAGTATAAATAAAAGGACATCATTGTGATACTATAGAGGACACTGGTCAGATCCCATCTGTAGTAATGTGTGCAGTTTTGGTCCTCCCGCTTGGTGTGTGATATAGCAGCCTTGGAAAAGTCCAGAGGACAGCTACAAAAATGATTCCGAGCTTAAAGAACCTCAGATAGGCTCAAGCACCTTGGTATATTTAGATTAGACCAGTGTAGGTTAGAGGTGACCTGATAGAGGTCTGTAAAATAATTCAAGTACTGGATAGAATCCCGATGGATAGATTATTCCAGTTGAACAAATTGGGGAGGACCAGGCAATATGGGCTAAATTTTCCATTATTTTTGCATGCATAGCACCCACTTACACCTCATTTCAGCATTTAAATGGACGTTAACGCCCAGATATCGCCCATTTAGCCATAAAATGGAAACTGATACCCATTTTTCGGACACTTTCGTCATATATGTAACACCGGGAAAAAATAATACTGCCCACCCACTTTGTTTGGGCAGAATCATCAGAATGGGCGAAACCAACGCCCATAATATCGGCCAGCATTACTTTCGGCATGTAATTAACGCCGAGATTCAATAATACCGACCACCCACCTTTTTTTGTTGTAAAGATCACATTTGCCGAAACTAGTGGCCAGTATAGCGCCCAGCGTCACTTTCAGCACCTCGCGCACATCTCACCCACAATATTGCTTGCCGGAAACACTGCTCTAAAAAAATTTAACTATTCGGAACTAATCACAGCGGTGTGGACGCCATTTTACAAATCGCAGGTCACTTCATTGAAAAGGCTGCTTCAACTTTGGGGGAGTTTGGATTGACTCTGGAGTTCTTCTCAGGTGAAGTGATGATCTGAACAGACATATTTTCATACTGTGGATGATTGGGTTTTACTGTAGGTGTCTTTTAGTGTGGAAATTTATTGCTTGTGAACAATCGGCATTATACTTTTATTGGAATGGGGCCAGCCATTTCTCAGCCTGCATCGATTACAACGCAGATGCTGCAGAGTGCAAATGGCATAACGTCTAATCCACAGCATTATGTGTTTAATCTAAGACATGCCAGACTGAGGAGGAGGTCCAGACCATACACATCCCGCACTTACAGGGAGAAGCAGTCTTGCCTCGGCTTGTCCGAGTACACCTGCCTTTGGAGACTACGCTTCCACAAAGTGGTTATCAGTGAAATATGCCAGCTCATCAGGTCAGATCTGCAGCCTGCCAGCACCTTCAGGACATCACTGTCCGTCGAGGTCAAGGTCACCGCGGCACTGTCTTTCTATGCGCCCGGTTCCTTTCAGGGCTCCGCGGACGACATTTCCCATCTGTCTCACCATGCCACACATTGCTGCATTAAACAGGACACGGAGGCTCTGTATGCATGCAGGATGGACTTTATCAGCCTCCCTATGACCACGGAGGCTCAGACTGACAGGGCTGGAGCATTCTACCGCACTGCTAAGTTCCCCAAGATGCAGGGAGCAATACAGTGCACTCACATCGCCATGCGGGCACCTTTTCAGGACCCAGAGATTTTTTGCAACAGAAAAAGATTTCACTCCCTGAAGGTCCAACAAGTTGTCGACCACAACCAGATAATTATGGCAGTGAATGCCAAATGTCCGGGCAGCATCGATGAGGCTCACATCCTGCGTAAGAGCGCTGTCTGACATGTTCACCAGTCAGCCAAAGGATAATGCTGGATGCTTGGTGACAAATCATTTGGCCTAACCACCTGGCTGATGACCTCGCTGCGTGACACCCACACCAAGGCCGAGAAACATAGAAACGTAGAAGCATAGAAAATAGGTGCAGGAGTAGGCCATTCGGCCCTTCGAGCCTGCACCACCATTCAATAAGATCATGGCTGATCATTCACCTCAGTACCCCTTTTCTGCTTTCTCTTCATACCCCTTGATCCCCTTAGCCATAAGGGCCATATCTAACTCCCTCTTGAATATATCCAATGAACTGACATCAACAACTCTCTGCGGCAGGGAATTCCACAGGTTAACAACTCTCTGAGTGAAGAAGTTTCTCCTCATCTCAGTTCTAAATGGCCTACCCCTTATCCTGAGACTGTGTCCCCTGGTTCTGGACTTCCCCAACATAGGGAACAATCTACCTGCATCCAATCTGTCCCGTCCTGTCAGAGTCTTGTATGTTCCTATGAGATCCCCTCTCATCCTTCTAAACTCCAATATATAAAGGCCCAGTTGATCTAGTCTCTCCTCATATGTCAGTCCAGCCATCCCGGGAATCAGTCTGGTGAATCTTCGCTGCACTCCCTCAATAGCAAGAAAGTCCTTCCTCAGATTAGGAGACCAAAACTGAACACATTATTCCAGGTGAGGCCTCACCAAGGCCCTGTACAGCTGCAGTAAGACCTCCCTGCTTCTATACTTAAATCCCCTAGCTATGAAGGCCAACATACTATTTGCCTTCTTCACTGCCTGCTTTACCTGCATGCTGACTTTCAATGACTGATGAACCATGACACCCAGGTCTCATTGCACCTCCCCTTTTCCTAATCTGCCACCATTCAGATAATATTCTGTCTTGGCGTTTTTGCCCCCAAAGTGGATAACTTCACATTTATCCACATTATACTGCATCTGCCATGAATTTGCCCACTCACCTAACCTGTCCAAGTCACCCTGCAGCCTCTTAGCGTCCCCCTTACAGCTCACACCACCACCCAGTTTAGTGTCATCTGCAAACTTAGCGATATTACACTCAGTTCCTTCATCCAAATCATTAATGTATATTGTAAAGAGCTGGGGTCCCAGCAGTGAGCCCTACAGAACTCCACTAGTCACTGCCTGCCATTCTGAAAAGGACCCATTTATCCCGACTCTCTGCTTCTTGTCTGCCAACCAGTTCTCTATCCACGTCAGTATATTACCCTCAATACCATGTGCTTTGATTTTGCACACCAATCTCTTGTGTGGGACCTTGTCAAAAGCTTTTTGAAAGTTCAAATACACCACATCCACTGGATCTCCCTTGTCCATTCAACTAGTTACATCCTCAAAAAATTCCAGAAGATTTGTCAAGCATGATTTCCCCTTCATAAATCCATGCTGACTTGGATTGATCCTGTCACTGCTTTCCAAATGCGCTGCTATTTCATCCTTAATAATTGATTCCAACATTTTTCCCACCACTGATGTCAGGCTAACCAGTCTATAATTACCCATTTTCTCTCTCCCTCCCTTTTTAAAAAGTGGTGTTACATTAGCTACCCTCCAGTCCATAGAAACTGATCCAGAGTCGATAGACTGTTGGAAAATGATCACTAATGCATCCACTATTTCTAGGGCCACTTCCTTAAGTACTCTGGTATGCAGACTATCTGGCCTTGGGGATTTATCGGCCTTCAATCCCATCAATTTCTGTAGCACAATTTCCCGCCTAATAAGGATATCCGTCAGTTCCTCCTTCTCACTAGACCCTCGGTCCCCTAGTACTTCCGGAAGGTTATTTGTGTCTTCCTTCGTGAAGACAGAACCAAAGTATTTGTTTAATTGGTTTGCCATTTCTTTGTACCCCATTAAAAATTCTCCTGGATCCAAGTGCAAGGGACCTACGTTTGTCTTCACTAATCTTTTTCTCTTCACATATCTATAGAAGCTTTTGCAGTCAGTTTTTATGTTCCCAGCAAGCTTCTTCTCGTACTCTATTTTCCCCCTCTTAATTAAACCCTTTGTCCTCCTTTGCTGAATTCTAAATTTCTCCCAGTCCTCAGGTTTGCTGCTTTTTCTGGCCAATTTATTTGCCTCTTCTTTGGATTTAACACTATCCTTAATTTCCCTTGTTAGCCACGGTTGAGCCACCTTCCCAGTTTTATTTTTACTCCAGACAGGGATGTACAATTGCTGAAGTTCATCCATGTGATCTTTAAAGGTTTACCATTGCCTATCCATCGTCAACCCTTTAAGTATCATTTGCCAGTCTATTCTAGCCAAATCACGCCTCAAACCATCAAAGTTACCTTTCCTTAAGTTCAGAACCCTAGTTTCTGAATTAACTGTGTCACTCTCCATCTTAATAAAGAATTCTACCATGTTATGGTCACTCTTCCCCAAGGGGTCTCGTACAACAAGATTGCTAATTAGTCCTTTCTCATTACACATCACCCAATCTTGGATGGCCAGCTCCCTGGTTGGTCCCTCGACATATTGATCTCGAAAACCATTCCTAATACACTCCAGGAAATCATCCTCCACCGTATTGCTACCAGTTTGGTTAGCCCAATCAATATGTAGATTAAAGTCACCCATGATAATTGCTGTACCTTTATTGCATGCATCCCTAATTTCTTGTTTGATGCTGTCCCCAACCTGACTACTACTGTTTGGTGGTCTGTACACAACTCCCACTCGCGTTTTCTGCCCCTTAGTATTCCGTAGCTCCAACCATACCGATTCCACATCATCCAAGCTAATGTCCTTTCTTACTATTGCATTAATTTCCTCTTTAACTAGCAATGCCACCCCGCCTCCTTTTCCTTTCTGTCTATCCTTCCTAAACATTGAATATCCCTGGATGTTGAGTTCCCAGCCTTGATCACCCTGGAGCCATGTCTCCGTGATGCCAATTACATCATACCCAATAACTGTTATCTACACAGTTAATTCGTCCACCTTATTCTGAATACTCCTCGCATTGAGGCACAGAGCCTTCAGGCTTGTCTTTTTAACACACGGTACAACGAGAGCCACAGAGCCACACGCAATGTGGTGAGAAAACAATTAGTGTGCTTAAGCAGTGCTTTCGATGCCTGGAGCACTCAGGAGGGGAGCTACAATACAACCCTGATCAGGTAGCTTAATTCATGGTCGTGTGCTCCATGCTGCACAACCTGGTTATCAGGAGGGGACAAAGAATTGCCAGAAGGGACTGATGGTCCATCTCAGGGGAGAGAGCAAGAGGAGGATGAGGGGCTGGACGCTGACCTCAGGCAAGACAATCAGGCTGACTATGCAACTATGCCCATGTCCCCCTCCAGACTGCAGGAAAGGACCCGTGGTGGCTACATAGCTGCAAGACTCTTAAGTCAGGAGCTCATAAATGAGCAATTTGCCTGAAAGAACATTGCTGTTATTGACAAAGCTGACACACTGCTGTATGTGTGCAGCTCAGACATCAATGGTGGGCATCACTTTGGTGCCAGTTAAAGTTTAAGTTGATTCAAGTTAAGTGTAATTATACACTTTCATGTTAAGGAATCACCAGTGTGTAACGGTCCATCTATCTGAGACAATGCGCAACAAGGTTATGTTGAATAAAAAACATTTAATACAACCAGTGTTCTGAAATCATAAGTATCACGGGCAAAAACACCCTACTTTTTTGAACATTGACATCAATCAAATGGTCAACATGTCCAGCAACACAGGTACAAATGCAAATCAACAGAGTGGCCCCCTCCCCCCATACATTACAACAAATTGCATACACCGAGATGGAGATATAACAAAGCCATCACCTACGGACATGCACCTCACTTTCCTTCCCGCCTCCCCTTCTTCTCCCCACCTCTACCCCTTTCTCTCCTTGCTCCATGCCGCCTGGCCGAGGAGCTCCTCGGGCAGTGCCTCACTGGGGGGGATGAAGGCAGAGCCGGTGGTTGCATAGATACGGGAGCGGGGGTACCGAGGTGGGAACATTCTCGGATCCAGAAGCAGGATCTTGCTCATGTGTCGTTGGCACTGGGGGTGCGGAACCTGGGGTGGAGTGCAGTGCTCCAGGACCACTGGGAGGCCTGTGCCACGAGTGTTCCTGGCTATCGCCTCCAGGGCCCTCGCCATCCGCGGAACATACTCCGTCATGGTGCCGGAGATGCTGGCCAGCTGTTGGGATATGCCCCGTAATGCATGTAGGATCTGGTCACCTATGTCTACAGTCCTCCTGGACAACTGTACCATCTCTCCGCTCTCATCTGGCGCTCGTGGAGCAGACCCCGAAACTTCCGCGGGGTCAGCGCCATCCTGGGGACACCTGGGGTGCCCTGTGGCAAGGTGCTTGGGCTTGGTACCTCCAGAATGGAGGTGGGAATGGCCGGAGGAGCACTAGATGGCCTTGGGTGGAATGCCTTCTGGAGCCTGACGATGCAGACTCCTCAAAGTCCGTGCTCTCATTCGTGGCGAACAGACCCAGCTGATTGACAGGCGAGAATCGGACCTCCTCAGCACCAGATGTAGGATCGTCCAAAGAGTCCGGCCCCGCGCCCCCACCTTCTGGCCTCTGTGTTCTTGCCTTGGGACGCACTGCTGGCTGAGCTGCAAAACACAAATTAGAGGAGAAGGGGATGCTAGGGTCACAAGGGAGTCCAGCGCTACACACAGCATATGCACAACAAAAGCACCACCGCTATCAAAATCATCACAGACATCACATTTCATGACCATCAACACATTCTGCATTGCAATGATTCTCATGAGGCCAGCATTATTTATAGGACACTTTTAGAAATCATCTATCATATATTATTGTTCGGATATGAGTGGGTGTGGCATCCATTGACCTGATACTTACGTAGTATCACTTCAGGGTCTGCAGCTGCCTGCGTGACCATCCGGGGGTTGTTCCCCACGAGTGCGAACACCCGCTCCTCAATGACAGTGAGGTCGCTGGTGATTGGTGGCCCCCCCCCCCCCACCCATTCGCCTCTGCTCGGACCTATTCGTTGAGAGCTTCTTTTGTAAAAGGTAACAGGACGACATGGCATGAGATCATTGCATGATATCATTTCTAGGTACCGTCACAGAGACTGATACAACACATAACCGACAGATGTAATCATGAGTATTTTGATAATTATCATTCTTTACCTAAAGACGTGCACCGTGACCACACAGGCTTTGAGTAAAATATTCCAGGTAAAAGTGAAAGACCTCACATCTGATGATAGTCACTTATAACTCTTACAACTCAAATTATATAAATACATTAGTACATGTAAATAAATGTAATACTTACTCTTGCGGATCCCACAAGGTCGCTCCATCGTTTGCAGCATTGGTTTCCCTCACGCACCTCATTGGTCGCTGACGAGACCACCTCTGCTATCTCGGCCCATATCTTCTGGTAAGCCTTTGGGGTGGGCTTCCCACACCCTCCCTGTGTCAAATCACACCAGCGTGACTGGACCTCCTGCAGGAGGGAGGCATTAGCCGCGTCTGAGAACCGCCTTGCTCTTTTGCGTCCTCCAATGTGCTCCTCTCCCAGCTCACTGATCTCCCCAGCGTCAGTCTCCACAGCATGCTGTGCCGCCTCCTCCTCTCCCTCCATTATAGGCACCAAATTCAGGAAAATATTTGGCTGGTAACAGCTAATTTTTTTGGGCACAATTTGTTATAAAGCTCGAAACTCTCCCTCCTTCCTCCCAAAGCAGCCACACCACACCAACACACACCTTCACTCCCGCTCAACTCCCTCTCTCTCTGTCTCCTCTTATGCGCATGTGATGATGACCCTTGACCTCTTGAATCGCAGGAATCGAGCATTGCTATGCCGTTGCTAAGGATGGTGACACTTTACGGCAGAAAGCCAGAGAGATTTAATGCTAACGCCCATTTCAGATCGCTCGTGGTAACGCCCAATTTTTAAAATGGAGACTAGGGGCTTTGAATATGGGCAGCAAGCCGGCGATCTGAAAACCCATTTTTACCGCCCACGCCGGAAATAATGCCCATTTATGGGCGATCTGCACAAAAGATTAAAATCTAGCCCTTGGTGTTTAAACTATGTAAGAGTAGGACCAGACTGGATATTAGGCAGTTCTTCTTTTACTAGAGAGTGGTGAGCCTCTAGAATGCATTGCCGGCTGGGTGGTGAACACTGACTCTCTGTATGCCTTCAAGAGGGAGCTGGACTGATTCTTGACTGGGGCAGAAGTCACAGCATATAGAAGGTAAGTCTTTATAGATAACATTTGGTCCGTGTGATCTCCCGGACTGCTTTTGATCACCTGATGGGGTCGGAGAGGAATTCTCCAGAGTATTTTTTCCTTTATTGGCTTTGTTTTTTTTCTCTGTTTATTTTTATAGAGCCTACCAATACTTATTGTCCAGGGTCACATGAGGAAATGTCACTTGGGGCGGGTACAGGGGGACATCCACTGGCTGTGTATAAATAAGCACTGTCAATTGATTATCTGATCCAGTTGACATCCACTTTTTAAGTCAGTGGGCGAGGAAATTGGAAAAGAAAAAGTTCTGCATTAGTTCCACAAAATTACCATCTTTTTTTGAAAGATCCTCACCGTCATTCCAATTGGATTTGTAATAACTGTGGGCTTGTTTTAATTTTACCCTCATTTTCCTTAATGGCAGCTTATTTGCTCAATGATCTGCTGTAATTCTCAACAATTCCTCCTCTTTTCTTGGCATTACAGATTTCCATCAGAACTAATGCGATCCTCCACATAGCCAAATGTAAACTAACTATTTTGATAACTACCAGACCCTCTCATTAATAATAACCTCCTGCCCTTGTCCTTCCAGTAATTGTTTTCAATCACTTCTGAACATTTTGAACCATAGTATATGAAACATGCACTTCCGTGCAGCTTTAAAGGGACAATCTTCATAATTTTTGAACAAACATTTAAGCTTGATTGGTATGGGAGAAAAAAAACAGAATAGTCATGTGATGGTGATATTATACTTCAGCGACACAATTCAAAAGCACTTTAATCATAGAATCATGTGCTTGTAAGTTCTCCAGCATTTAAAATGAAGAAAATAGTGTGTGACACACTATTGCAAAATGAAGGGTATCTTGATAACTAATTGGATCAGCAATAAGAACTGGGGTATGATAGTTGACCAAGTATTGAAACTATTATGGTATTGTATAGCAACAATTGGTAGAACATACGGTTATAATTTTCTGTCACATCCACAGTAATATGCAATGACTCACTGTACTGTTTTGAATTCCCCCCTCCCCGACTAACTGAAAGTTAGACACATTCATAGCTCGTTCACATGCTTATTTAAATACTGATATTCTTTCCAAAATGAAAAGCACACACTGCCTCTCCCCAACCCCCTGTCCCAACTTTACTAAAAGTCTTTAGGTATTGGAATGGCTTTTAAACACCCAACAGTCTCAGATCCATTTTAAATTTGTCTTTATTGGTACCAGTATCCGGTATCCATTTTTTGATTGTGCCACTGTGGCATAATTCCTGTTTGAATAATCTTTGCTGTTCCTCTTAAAAAAAAAAAGTTGCAAAGTGCCCCAAAAGCTTTCATGAGTAAAATGAGAGAGAAAAAAATACCTTCAGCAGATTAAAAAGGAAGTGTGACAGATTTAATGTACTGTGATCGTTGACTAGTCACGCATGTGTACACTAATCTCATTTAGCGTATGAATATTAATGATCAACAGCAACAGAGTAATGGCATTTAAACTACAGTTCATTTAGATCTTGGGTTCTAGTGACTTTGAGCAATGAAGAAATAACACATAAGCCATTTAATTGGTAGTCGTTAAAATATTCTTGTATAATAATGGAGAAAGTCATGCTTTTCAACATTAGAATAAATTGAGTAAAAAAAATCACCTAATGAAGAAAATATTGTCATCTCACCAGTAGAAATCTAGAGACATCTGATGTAACAGTTGTCTCAGATAGATAAGCCATGGAACAAACATAAGATAAAACTCCTTTAAGAATAACAGCAAGAATCGCCATTAACTCCCATACTGAGATATGAAACAAACTCTGGAGTTCATTCATTGGAAATGTTAACCTTTTATTCTGCTCAGCTCTCTCAATTGTTTTTAATGTCAGATAAAAATTTTGATTAACAATAAAACTTAATGCTAGACCCATATACTGTATTTTAGATTTTAATGAGTTACATAGAATATTTTGACAGTAAAATGCAACCTGTCTGTTAGCGGATGCTATATATAATTGACAAGTTAACTGATTTACTGCTCTTTTTCACTTATTTCAGATTCAGGGTAAGTAAGAATTTGCATTTATATAACCCCTTAGCATGTCTCTTAAAAGTGTGCCAAAGCATTTCACGTACAATAAATTACAGTGGCTGTTATGTAGGCAAATGCAGCAGCCATTTTCCTCCTAGTAAGGTCTCACAAATAGCAATGAAGGACATAACCAAGTATTTTTTTTCTGTCCTTGGGTTGTGGATGATGCCAGCAAAGTGTTCAGAATCAACGGCGTGGTGTCAGACCAGGTAGTGGTGGCAGATTCTCTTCCCGGAAGGACATTGGTGAACCATTTGGGATTTTACAACAATCCAGAAACTAGGCCAAAAGTTAACAGAATTATTGAATTCACTTTCACAACTGCTAGGTTGCTAGTTCAGTATCATCGCCATTTGGCTTCCATATGCATTAATGGGCCTGTCAATCAAGCCCAAAGGTATTTAATAAGAATGGATTGATTGCTGTAATTCTCTCATCTCTGCACTGCTGCCAGCTCTTGTGTATGCAGGCCACAAAAAAGAATGATCAAGTGCATCTTATCAAATGTTTGAATTTGTGTTATCAAACCAGTCTCTTGCATAACAATGTAAAATCTACTATTGTGCGTGTGATACTTAGGATTGATTGTACTTGGCCTGTGGAAGGGAGAGACTCAACGAACAAAATAGCCTATTCCTGTTCCATGTTCAGTTTGAAGCTCTTTTTAAATACCAAGAAAGCACATCCTTCACACAAAGCATTTTTTTCTTGTAACCTGCATTACAGACAAGCCACACAGCCAAACCCAATCTAGAAATGGTAAGAACTTTTTAAGCTACACATGGGTAAGAGTGCGGAGCACAGTGACATTCATGGACTATTCCAATTTGCTTGTATTTTCTAAGATCCTGTTATTTACCTTGCCCCGTTATATTAAAAAAACTTGAATTTATATAAAGCCTTTCATGACTTCAGGACATCCCAAAAGCACTTTACAGCTATGAAATACATTTGAAGTAAAGTCACTGTTGTGACAAAGAGAAACGTGGCAGCTAACTTATGCACATCAAGGTCCCCGAAACACCAATGAGTTAAGAACATAAGAAATAGGAGCATGAGTAGGCCATATGGCCCGTCGAGCCTGCTCCGCCATTCAACAAGATCATGGCTGATCTGATCTTGGCATCAACTCCACTATAGTTCAATAATCTGTCTGTCTCAGCCTTGAATATATTCAATGTCTCAGCTTCCACAGCTTTCTGGGGGTAGATAATTCCAAAGATTCACGGCCCTCTGAGAAGAAATTCCTTCATCTCCATCTTAAATGGACGACCCCTTATTCCGAAACTATACCCCCCAGTTCTAGATTCCTGCATGAAGAGAAACATCCTCTCTGCACCGACCCTGTCAAGCTGCCTCAGAATCTTATATGTTGCAATAAGATCACCTCTCATTCTTCTAAACTCCAGTGAGTACAGGCCCAACCTGCTCATCCTTTCCTCATAAAACAACCCCTTCATCCCAATAATCAACCTGGCAGATAATCTGTTTTACGTATCGGTTGAGGGATAAAAATTGGCCAGGACATTGGGAGAACTCTCCTGCTGTTCTTCAAATAGAGCCCTGGGATCTTTTATTTCCACCAGAGAAGGCAGGCAGCTGTTCTGGAAGATGGTATCTCCGACAGTGCAGCATTCCCTCAGTACTGCAAGGAAATGTCAGCCTAGATTGTGAGCTCAAATCTCTGCAGTAGAATTTGAGCCACTTCTGAAGATCACAACCTTCTGACTCAGAACCGAGTGTGCTACCACTAAATCAAGTCTGCCATTTGATAGGGTCACTGCATAAAAATAAATTTGTTAATTTCCCCCCTGCATTTTTTGCCAATTATCTTAAATTTGTGTCCTCTGATTATTGACCCCACCCCCTGCCAGTGGAAACAATTTGTCCCGATGTGCTCTATCATAACCCTTCAGAATTTTGAACACCTCTACTAAATCTCCCTTTTTCTCTACTCTTAGAAGAATAATCCCAGCTTCTCTAATCTCTCCACATAACTCAGCCCTTGTACCATTCTAGTAAATCTCCTGTGCACCCCCACTAAGGCCTTGACAGGAAGATACAATTATTGTGATATAAACCAACATCCTGAAAGATTTTACAATATCCTGAGGGTCTGTTCTCCAGGTTATACACATTTTACAATTCCTCCTTTTGCTAATTAAAACAAAAAAACTGCAGCTTGAGTACCAAACGAGATTTTCTGTTTAGTACTCATACCGATTTGTTCAGTTAAATTATTTGAGAGAAATCCCCCTCCACCCCCTCCCCCCCCTTATGAAATAAACTTAATATTACTACAGTTTGAATCATGAGCTACAATAAATCCTGTTCAAGTCACATCAAGTCTCAGTGGCCCAGAAATTGGGGTCGGAGGCTTCCCGCGGGCAGAAATATTTCTACGAACTTACCTGGTGGTCCCAGAGTTTCGGAGACTTGCGGTCCTGGCCTCTATGCGAAGGCCGGCGAGGAGGCCCACATATCCCAGGGGCGTAAGCACTTTGCACACATTCCTGGGATTACGTGGGCCGGCCCAACCAATCAAAGTAGGGGTATTCCCATTCATACATGTGGTGAGTTCAGTATATACGGAATCATCATAGTATGAATGGGAATACCCCCAAAAACACACACTTAAAATAAATTTTAAAAAGACATCACATATTTAAAATGAATCAAAATGGAATTTAATTAATTATATAAAACCAAAATTTAATTTTTTGAAAATAAATTTACATATTTTAATGGGTCTAAAAGTAAAGTTACCTTATTTAACAGGATTTGTAATGTTTAAATTATTGAAAAAAATATTTCTCTGTCTTTTAAAAATCTTACGTTGATAAAAACAGGCCTTACGTCGCCTTTTATCAGCTATAAGAATTTCAAGGGTATTCGCTGGGCAGAAGTGGGGCAAATAGTCCAACTCTCTGCCCGCGGAGGTCATTTACCTCTGGATGCGTGCAATCTGTCAAGAGGATTCTTGCGGAGCCCCTCTGGGCCATATGCACCTCGCAGGTGCCCATAGGGGCCGCAAATTCGGGGCCATAGATTGGAAACCTGCCATTGGTTGCTGAGAAAAAAAGGTAGAGTCAATTCCTGCCTTGTCCCAAACAATCTATGATTGAAATCAACATGAAACTGATGCAATGGAATTTTTGATAAAGTTATGAAATGATTCATCGGTGAAATAGCTGAAAAACTTTTGAAAAATCGCAGCTAGCCAGTGAAAGAGTTAAAAGTGGCTGGTTTCAGTTCATTAACTTCTACTTAACTTACTAAGATCTCTTAAATACTCCAGGCTTTGATCTTGTAACCAGCTAGCTGTTTAATGCTAGTACAGAATCTATTTAATTAAAGACCAGTTTGGTCTGAGAAATGTGCACTGCTTAGGCTGGGAGCTATTTAATGAAGCTAACTGTCACAGTTAGCCATGCAGTGTGGTGAGATCATTACCTATTAGATCACTATAGATCTAACAGGAGAGATATGATTAGTCATCAGTGTTGCAAAATCCCTCAGGTATCGATTTTAGCACATTTATCTGTCAAGGATGTCAAAGCCTTCGAGAGGGTGCAGAGGGGATTTATCAGAATGGTACCAGGGCTGAGGGACTTCAGTTACATGAAGAGATTAGAGAAGCTGGGATTGTTCTTCTCAGAGGAAAGACTATAACGGGGTCGGTCCCCTTATATTCTTTGCTCGAAGAAGAACAATTCCAGCTTCTCTGATCTCTTCAAATTTATGTGTTCAAATTTGTGAGGGGTTGTGGTAGAGCACATAGGGACAAACTGTTTCCAGGAGGGTCGGTAACCAGAGGACACAGATTTAAGATAATTGGCAAAAAATGCAGAGGGTAAATTAAGAGAATTTTTTTTCATACAGCGAGTTATGATTTGGAATGCATTGCCTGAAAGGTGCTGGAAGCAGATTCAACGGTAACTTTCAAAAAGGAATTGGATATAAACTTGGAAAAGTGAAATTTGCCGGGTTATGAGGAAAGAGCAGGGGAGAGGAACTAATTGGATAGCTCTTTCAACAAGCCGACACAGACAGCATGGGCCGAATGTACGATTCTATGATTCCTTCTAAAGGTTCTGCTCACTGCTGCCATTCAAGTTTAAAGTCCAGTTTGAAAACCATTTAGCTCAGCCTTTAGAACTAAGAAAGAATTAGGTCTCAATTTTCGTTATCATTAGGCGCCGTTTTTTGGCACCCGCTGATATTTTTGGAGTAATCATGATTTTACAATTTTCCTCAAAGTTTGTATGCGGGTGATGATTGTCAGCGCTGGATTTTTTGTACACCAGATTTTTTGGCACTGGGGGATTTGAGTGTAGGAGCATGGAGGTCTTACTGCAGTTGTACGGGGCCTTGGTGAGGCCTCACCTGGAATATTATGTTCAGTTTTGGTCTCCTAATCTGAAGAAGGACATTCTTGCTATTGAGGGAGCGCAGCGAAGGTTCACCAGACTGACTCCAGAGATGGCTGGACTGACATATGAGAGGAGACTGGATCAACTGGGCCTTTATACACTGACGTTTAGAAGGATGAGAGGGGATCTCATTGAAACGTATAAGATTCTGACGGGACGGGACAGGTTAGATGCGGGAAGAATGTTCCCGATGTTGGGGAAGTCCAGAACCAGGGGACACAGTCTTAGGATACGGGGTAGGCCATTTAGGACTGAGATCAGGAGAAACTTCTTCATTCAGAGAGTTGTTAACCTGTGGAATTCCCTGCCGCAGAGAGTTGTTGATGTCAGTTCATTGGATATATTCAAGAGGGAGTTAGATATGGCCCTTATGGCTAAAGAGATCAAGGAGTATGGAGAGAAAGCAGGAAAGGGGTACTGAGGTGAATGATCAGCCATGATCTTATTGAATGGTGGTGCAGACTCGAAGGGCCGAATGGCCTACTACTGCACCTATTTTCTATATTTCTATGAAAACTGGATTCTGCACCATTTTTGGCCATTTAAGCGATTTTCCCCGACACCAATTTTTTTTTTAAGGACAGCGCAGAGTGGTCTCAAGTATCGATCAGAAAAGCCCTACGTTAAGTTAAGGAAATCGGCGCAGGTCTGTATCGGAGCTGTTCGCTGAGGTATGAGTCCGGGGATCAGCAGAGGCCTATAAAGGCCGCTAGAGGCAGCGGGAGTTCGTGGTCGCTGAGGCGTGAGTCCGGGGATTGGCAGAGGCCTATAAAGGCCGCGAGAAGCAGCGGGAATTCGTGGTCGCTGAGGTGCGAGTCCGGAGATCGGCAGAGGCCTATAAAGGCCGCGAGAAGCAGCGGGAATTCGTGGTCGCTGAGGTGTGAGTCCGGAGATCGGCAGAGGCCTATAAAGGCATGAGTTGTGCAGTTACAGGGAGAAGGCAAAAAAGAAGTAGAAAGAAAACGAAAGGTGATGTCACAGCCAAGGGGGTAAGTGATTGGCTGGTGATTGGTAAGTAGTTTTTCTTTTTGTTTTTATATCAGTAAGTAACCTTTTAACATTGTTGTTGCAAATTTAAGTGTATCTAAGGGTTAAGTCATGGCAGGAGAGCTCGGACACATGTTATGCTCCCCCTGTACTATGTGGGAAGTCAGGGACGCTTCCTGTGTCCCTGACGACTATGTGTGCGGGAAGTGCATCCACCTGCAGATCCTGACGGACCGTATTGTGGCACTGGATCTGAGGGTGGATGAACTCTGGAGCATCCACGATGCTGAGAATGATGTGAATAGCATGTTTAGTGAGTTGGTCTTACCGCAGGTAAAGGGTACACAGCCAGATAGGGAATGGAAGACCAACAGGAAGAGCAGTGCAAGGAAGGTAGTGCAGTGGTCCCCTGCGGTCATCCCCCTGCAAAACAGATACACCACTTTGGGTACTGTTGAGGGGATGACTCATCAGGGGAGGGCAGCAGCAGCCAAGCTCATGGCAATATGGCTGGCTCTGCTGCACAGGAGGGCAGGAAAAAGAGTGCGAGAGCAATAGTGATAGGGTATTCAATTGTAAGGGGAATAGATAGACATTTCTGTGGCCGCAACCGAGACTCCAGGATGGTATGTTGCCTCCCTGGTGCAAGGGTCAAGGATGTCTCTGAGCGGGTGCAGGATATTCTGAAAAGGAAGGGTAAACAGCCAGTTGTCGTGGTGCATATAGGTACCAATGACATAGGTAAAAAACGAGATGTGGTCCTACGAGTCGAATTTAGGGAGCTAGGAGTTAAATTAAAAAGTAGGACCTCAAAAGTAGTAATCTCAGGATTGCTACCAGTGCCATGTGCTAGTCAGAGTAGGAATCTCAGGATAGCTCAGATGAATACGTGGCTCAAGGAGTGGTGCAGAAGGGAGGGATTCAAATTCCTGGGACATTGGAACCGGTTCTGGGGGAGGTGGGACCAGTACAAACCGGACGGTCTGCACCTGGGCAGGACCGGATCCAATGTCCTCGGGAGAGTGTTTGCTAGTGCTGTTGGGGAGGAGTTAAACTAATATGTCAGGGGGATGAGAACCTATGCAGGGAGGCAGAGGAAAGCAAAATATAGAAAGGAGAATAGTAAAAGTGGAGGGCAGAGAAACCAAGGCAAAAAACAAAAAGGGCCACATTACAGCAAAATTCTAAAGGGGCAAAGTGTGTTAAAAAAACAAGCCTGAAGGCTCTGTGCCTCAATGTGAGGAGTATTCAGAATAAGGTGGACGAATTAACTGTGCAGATAGCAGTTAACAGATAAGATGTGGTTGGCATCACGGAGACATGGCTCCAGGGTGACCAAGGCTGGGAACTCAACATCCAAGGGTATTCAGCATTTAGGAAGGATAGACAGAAAGGAAAAGGAGGCGGGGTGGCGTTGCTGGTTAAAGAAGAAATCAATGCAATTGTAAGGAAGGACATTAGCCTGGATGATGTGGAATCAGTATGGATGGAGCTGCGGAATACCAAAGGGTTGAAAACGCTAGTGGGAGTTGTGTACAGACCACCAAACAGTATTAGTGAGGTTGGGAACAGATTCAAACAAGAAATAAGGGATGTGTGCAATAAAGGTACAGCAGTAATCATGGGTGACTTTAATCTACATATTGATTGGGCTAACCTAACTGGTAGCAATGCGGTGGAGGAGGATTTCCTGGAGTGTATTAGGGATGGTTTTCTCGACCAATATGTCGAGGAACCAACCAGGCAGCTGACCATCCTAGACTGGGTGATGTGTAATGAGAAGGGACTAATTAGTAATCTTGTTGTGCGAGGCCCCTTGGGAAAAAGTGACCATAATATGGTGGAATTCCTTATTAAGATGGAGAGTGACAAAGTTAATTCGGAAACTAGGGTCCTGAACTTAAGGAAAGGTAACCGACGGTATGAGGCGTGAATTGGCTAGAATAGACTGGCAAACGATACTCAAAGGATTGACGGTGGATAAGCAATGGCAAACATTTAAAGATCACATGGATGAACTTCAGCAATTGTTCATCTCTGTCTGGAGTAAAAATAAAACTGGGAAGGTGGCTCAACCATGGCTAACAAAGGAAATTAAGGATAGTGTTAAAGCCAAGGAAGAGGCATATAAATTGGCTAGAAAAAGCAACAAACCTGAGGACTGGGAGAAATTTAGAATTCAGCAGAGGAGGACTAAGGGTTTAATTAGGAGGGGGAAAATAGAGTATGAGAGGAAGCTTATAGGGCTCAGTGCTGGGACCCCAGCTCTTTACAATGTACATTAACGATTTAGATGAAGGAATAGAGTGTAATTTCTCCAAGTTTGCGGATGACACTAAACTGGGTGGTGCTGTGAGCTGTGAGGAGGACACTCAGAGGCTGCAGGGTGACTTGGATAGGTTAGGTGAGTGGGCAAATACATGGCAGATGCAGTACAATGTGGATAAATGTGAGGTTATCCACTTTGGGGGCAAAAACACGAAGGCAGAATATTATCTGAATGGTGGCAGACTAGGAAAAGGGGAGGTGCAACGAGACCTGGGTGCCATGGTCTATCAGTTACTGAAAGTGGGCACGCAGGTGCAGCAGGCAGTAAAGAAGGAAAATGGTATGTTGGCCTTCATAGCTAGGGGATTTGAATATAGAAGCAGGGAGGTCTTAATGCAGCTGTACAGGGCCTTGGTGAGGCCTCACCTGGGATATTGTGTTCAGTTTTGGTCTCCTAGTCTGAGGAAGGAAGTTCTTGCTATTGAGGGAGTGCAGTGAAGGTTCACCAGACTGATTCCAGGGATAGCTGGGCTGTCATATGAGGAGAGACTGGAACAACTGGGCCTTTATTCACTGGAGTTTAGAAGGATGAGAGGGGATCTCATAGAAACATATAAGATTCTGACGGGACTGGACAGGTTAGATGCGGGAAGAATGTTCCCGATGTTGGGGAAGTCCAGAACCAGGGGATATAGTCTCAGGATAAGGGGTAGGCCACTTAGGACTGAGATGAGGAGAAACTTCTTCATTCAGAAAGTTGTTAACCTGTGGAATAACCTGCCGCAGAGAGTTGTTGATGCCAGTTCACTGGATATATTCAAGAGGGAGTTAGATATGGCCCTTATGATAAAGGGGATCAAGGGGTATGGAGAGAAAGCAGGAAACGGGTACTGAGGGAATGATCAGCCATGATCTTATTGAATGGCAGTACAGGCTCAAAGGGCTGAATGGCCTACTCCTGCACTTATTTTCTATGTTTCTATGTTTCTATATTCCTTTACAGTTTAGTATTGTTCATAAAGATAGTTTATAATGATCAAGTTAAAGCACGTTCCTTTTTCATCTCTTTATATTAAAGGTTACTTGTTTTGGTGTTGGCCCCCCTCCCGCTCCTAGTCTTGCCGCAATCCCGGGCCGAAAGGCCCTGCCACCCATCATGGTCCCGTTGAAATCCCGGGCCGAATGTCCCCCCCCGCCCCCCGCCCCCCGCTCACCCACGGTCCCAGTCCCGCTACAACCTGGGGCCGAAAGGACCACGCTCCTGGTCCTGCTGCAATCCCGGGCCAAATGCCCCCCCCCACCCCCCCTCCCCCGTTCCCCTACGACTGCAAGCCCTGGCCATGGAACTTCAATTAGCAGGGAGAGCTTCAATCCTCATTTTGTCTCTCGTTACCCTGACAACCTCAGCTTTTAGCACAGACTTGAAGCTCCAGCCCTAGATTTAACTTAGGGCACTGCAGCGGCAAAATGAAATTTAACTTTGGCGAAAGTTCCAACTTTTTTTTCGGCGCAATCGGGCACAAAAAAAAAAATTGGTCGTTAATCCTCCCAGGCACCAAAAATCGGCAAACAGGAAAATTGAGCCCTTAAAATGTTTAAATCGATCATCTAGTTGACTCACACATTATAGGAATATTGTTTATGTTCGAAGCACCCAACTGACCAACTGACTCAGTGTGAAAAGAAAAATCATTAGAGTTGCAATTCCATTATTTATGCTCATCTTTTTTTATTGAAATCTAAAGCCTAAACAGCTAAGCATTTATTTATCACGAAAAATACAAGTACAAGTATTTGCTTCTTAAATTTTTAATTTCTACCAATCGGTGGTCAACAAAGCATTCTGATAGCCAGAATCAAGTTTAGCTCCTATCTGACTGCATTCTGTCAGTTTGGCTCAGTTGGTTGCACTCTTCTCCTTTGAGTTAGAAGACTCTGGATTCATTCCAAGACTTGAACACATAATCTAAGTGAATGAGTGCTGAAGTGTCACAGGTGCTGTATTACAGATGATACTGCCTATTCCAGTACCTACACTGTGTGTGGTAATAGTCAAAGAAGAGGAGGTAATTGTCTTGGCCGATATTCCTCCCTTTACCAATACTACCAAAAACAGGCGAACAGGTCATTCATATTGTTGTTTGTAGACATCTTGCTGTGTAAAATGGCTGCAGTATTTGCCTACATAACAGCAATCACTGTACTTCAAGGTAATTGATGCTATGTAAATTGAATTGCGATATATGATACAAAATTGATTTATTCCCAGCTACTTTGGAACTAATTAAACCTGCTAGTTGCCTGCACCATATTTCCTTATGGAAACTACCCTCAATTTCCTGCAGTTACTGGAGCTGAAGGTTGTGCTGAAGATTCAGTGCTACATGTGAGTGTATGTAAATAGTACATAAATCCTTCTTCTTAGACAGTCCCTCGGAGTTGAGGATGACTTGCTTCCACACTAATAGTTCTCAGGTGACTGATGAGTCCAATGCGGGACCTACAGTCTCTGTCACAGGTGGGGCAGACAGTCGGTGGGATGCTTGGGTTGCTGCATGCTCCTTCCACTGTTTGCACTTGGTTTCTGCTTGTTCCCGGCGAAGAGACTCGGGGTGTTCGACGCCTTCCCAGATGCTTCTCCTCCACTTTGAGCAGTCTTGGGCCACGGATTCCCAAGAGTTGGTGAGGATGTTGCACTTTTTCAAGGAGGCTTTGAGGGTGTCCTTGAAGCATTTCCTCTGCCCACCTGGGACTCGCTTGCCATGTTGGAGCTCCGAGTAGAGCATTTGTTTTGGGAATCTAATATCAGGCATGTCCATCGGAGCTGATCGAGCGTGGTCAATGCTTCGTTGCTGGGGATGTTGGCCTGAGCGAGAACAGTGATGGTGGTGCACCTATCCTGCCAATGGATTTTCACTATGCTAATCTGCAGAACAAACGGGAAATTTTTCAAACTCCGTCACCTCCAGTCCAGATCCAAGGTCGTCCCATCCTCTGTCATTGAATTACAGTATGCAGACGATGCTTGCGTCTGCGCGCTCTCGGAGGTCGAACTCCAAACCATCGTCAACACCTTCACCGAAGCGTATGAGAGCATGGGCCTTACACTAAACATCCATAAGACAAAGGTCATCTACCAACCTGCCCCGCCACATGGCACTGCCCCCCAATTATCAAAATCCACAACGAGGCCTTGGACAACATGGACCATTTTCCATACCTCGGGAGCCTATTATCAACCAGGGAAGTACATAAATATCTTTGTAACTGCCAGCAAGTAAAGAGAAAGGCGTCAGGAAGATAACATAGAACTGTTGAGATGGTGATCCATTCAGCCATCATTTGTTGAGTTCTAATCTTTAGTGGGGCAGTTTGTCCAGTGAAGCAAACAGCATTATTAACTTGCGTAGATAAACAGAAAAAAGTGCAAATGCTGGAAATATGAAAGAAGTGCTGAAAATACATAGCAACTGTATCAACATCTGAAATAGAAAAGATAAGTTATACTTCCATTGCTTTGTCTGTTCTGGCATTTCCTATACAGTTTAAGAATGTGCCATTTTAACCTTATGGACTTAAATTATATCAGCTGACATCAGTGGAAGCATTGCTAATTTCATAGAATAACAAAAGGCTTTGAGAAGTAAAAAAAATTGTGTCATGAAGTCTATTGTTTGGACATCTCACTGAGTAATACTGAAAGGACAAATAGCAAACTGTCAGAGATAAAAAGAAAACCCATGAATGTTTCAATCTGGAACAAAACAAAGTGATGGAAATGTACAGCAGGTCGATTGCATCTGACAGAGAAAGGTTAATTCCTCCATTGTAACTTTTTAAAAGAAGTCAATAAACTGCTCGTATTTTAGGAGGATATGCAGGGTCTGTTGTCGCTTGGATCCAATCACTGGCACATGATCTATTGGATTTCAAACATTCCTAGTGGGTAAACCTTGAGGGAAATTCTGTTTGCCCAACAGTGAATCAGGATCTTGCTGCTGCAGAGTTCGACATTTCAGTGAGAGAAACAGACATTTGTTTATAGCTGCAGTAAGCCATCGACTGGATGTGCGTACTCACTGATTCGTACAGTATTTACACGACAAAACCACTTCAATGCAGGCTGCAGCTCCTGCACCTGCCTTGTTTAATGTTGCTGCCTGATTTCCACAGCAGCAAATCTCTATGTAAACACATACCACAGGCCAAGCTCGCATAGGCGCAGTTAGTTTGATGTAGCAGAACAGGTTTTGGGGACAGCTATCTTGGCTTTTTCACGTTTATGCTCAAATGCCTTAGCCGATCTCCGAACAGGCTGAAAAATGAATCCAGATAGGTTGCAAAGGCACAGACTGGCTGTAACAGTTTGGCCAATGCAAGTTCGTGAAGCGCTGATGACATGAAGCTGCCGCAATTGCCACTTGCAGTCATGCGCAGATAGCATGACCTTAGAACACGACACTCACTCTCTTCCTCAGGCGACCAAAGGCTGCACTGGCACACTGAAGGCAGTGTTGGACTTCGGCATCGATGTCTGTTCTTGTTGACAGTAGGCTCCCAAGGTATGGAAGGTGGTTCACATTGTCCAAGATTGCATCATGGATCTTGATAATCGGGGGGCAGTAGTGTGTGGCGGGGGCAGGTTGGTAGAGAATTTTGTCTTACAGATGTCCCCACCGACACTTGGGAATCCCTGGCACAAGACCGCTCAAAGTGGAGGAGAAGCATTCGAGAAGGCGCCTAACACTTTGAGTCTCTTCGTCGGGAGCGCGCGGAAGCCAAGTACAAAAAGCGGAAGGAGTGCACGACAAACCAGGCACCCCACCCACCCGTCCCTTCAACCATCACTTGCCCCACTTGTGACAGAGACTGTAGATCTCACATTGGTCACATCACTCACCTTAGAACTCATATTAATGTGGAAGCAAGCTATCCTCGACTCTGGGGGATTGCCTAAGAAGGAGAGAACACGACATCACTCGAGGAATCCCACCGTCACCACAACAGGGCATATACTGGGGCCCAGGATGATCAGCACCTCATCAAGAAGCGATGTTCAAGACAGGTCTTCCTGGCTGTCAGTCTGAACAAAATCCATCAAGGGTTAGTTTGTGTTTGCTGCTGGCTGTGTGAGACTCTTGCACCAGGACACGAGAGCAGTGTAAATGAGCTTTTTCCCACCGGGGCTGCTTGTCTCCTTAATGGGCTGCGGAAGGTGTTGTAGAGACCAGCGGGAGCACATCCTCATGCGCTTTTATAGCACCAGTGCAGCATTTTTGAAGATCAGGTAGCTGTGGTCGTAGAACATAGTCAACCTTTGACAGAACGTGTTTATGTTGCTGTTGGAAATGGGCTAACCCCAGCTCTTCGATGGTGGCACCGCCTCTGTCTCTGTGACATGAGTTCAATCTGGTTTACTTTGCTGTTTACAACAGAGCTGCAATCGGTGGAAAAGCAAGTAGAGTACAAAAGAAACCCCTCTACTCCGGCCACAAACCCATGACATAACTAAAACCATCTATTTTCACCCTCGTAACATTGCCCGTCTCCGCCCCTGCCTCAGCTCATCTCCTGCTGAAAACCTCATCCATGCCCTTGTTAGCTCTAAACTTGACTACTCCAATGCACTCCTGGTTGGACTCCCACATTCTACCCTATGTAAATTTGAGGTCATCCAAAACTCGGCTGCTCATGTCCTAACTTGCACCAAGTCCCACTCACCCATCGCCCCTGTGCTCACTAAACTACATTGGCTCCCAGTTAAGCAACATCTCGATTTCAAAATTCTCATCCTTGTTTACACATCCCTCCATGGCCTAGCCCCTCCCTATCTCTGCGATCTCGTTCAGCCTCACAACTCCACAAGATGTCTGCGCTTCTCAAATTCTGCCCTCTTGAGCATCTCTGATTAGAACTGCTCAACCATTAGTGGCCATGCCTTTAGCTGCCTGGTCCCTAAGCTCTGGAACTCCCTCCCTAAACCTCTCCGCCTCTTTACCCCTCTTTCCTCCTTTATGATGCTCCTTAAAACCTACCTCTTGGTCAATTTGCCGTAATTTCTTCTTATGTGGCTCAGTATCAAATTTATTTGTTTTGTCTTATAACACTGCTGTGAAGCGCCTTGGGATGTTTTACTGCATTAAAGGCGCTATATAAATAAAAGTTGTTGTTGTTGTTTCCAGTGACAGGAGGGAGGGTAACCAAAAGAGACAGATTTAAGATAATTGGCAAGAAAAGACAGGGGAGAGGTGAGAATTATTTTTGCTCAGCGAGTTGCTATAATCTACGATGCATTACCTGAAAAGGTGGCGCAACAGATTCAACTGAACTTTCAAAAGGGAATTGGATGATACTTGAAGGGCAATGTTTGCAGAGCTATGGAGAAAGAGCGGTAGAGTGAGACTAATTGATAGCTCTATCAGAGAGCTGGCACAAGCACGATGGGCCGTATGGCCTCTTTCTGTGCTGTATGATTATATGATAATATTCAGCTGAGACCAGAGAGAAAGTTCGTACTGACAAGATTGAAGTAAAGAGGCTGCACCCTAGATATTAATAACATACACAGGACAACTCATGGTTATGTCAGGGAGGTGGTTAAGACATTGAGGAAGAAGATTTGCTATAGCAGCAATGTTTCCCTGTAAACAATGATGATGCAAAACAAAGATATTTCCAAAACACCTCAAATCATCAACAAAGTATCAGTGACAAACACGAGTATCCCCTGATTACCACGTGAGTACTTCCAAAAGGTAAACAGAGACACTGAGCAAAAGCACAGAGGTGAGGGAAGTACATACACAGCCCTAGATAGGGTGGGTTATGACAAGAAACATGGGACTCACTCTGGTTTTTCTGAAGCTTGAAATGGTTTTATTTTTGGGGTTCAAGTTAAGGACTTTGCTGGATAATAAACAGTCGGTCATTAATCAATGTGATCAGGTTAAAGTCTGTGTTCTCAGCAAAACAACAATGCTCCGTCTGTAATCACAGTTTTTTTATTAATCCAATGTATAGGTACATATTTTTGCAACATATTTCTATAATACAAATATTATGCTTTGTATAGTTGAGCATTGTGGTAAAAATTATTTGAGCATTGTGGTAAAAATTATGTTCCATTTTATTTTTAGAAAATTTCTACCTAAATTATTTTTAGGTAGAAATACATAATACAGGTATACAAATTAAACTGCATACCCATTGCAGTATCATTAATTTGTTTTTAGGAAGATCACAATTAAATAATTAAAAAGGTGATGTCCTTTAATTTTGCAATAACTTACAATAGAGGTCTACAGAGAAAAAACAGACAAACTACAACTGTAAACGGGCAAATTTCAGCTGTAAATTCATTTTATTACTTATACTTATCTCCATTTATAGAGTCCTAGAACTTTACAGCACAAAGAAAGGCCAATCAGCTCATTGTCCCTGCTCTCTGTAGGAGTTATCCATCTAATCTTATTCTCTTGCCCTTTCCACATACCCTTTTAAAATGTTTCTTTTTCAAATATTTATTTAAAAGCTATTTTGTATTCTGTACCCATCACTGTTTCTAATGGGTATTCAAAATCCTAACAACGCTGTGCATAAAATGAAATCCTCCTAATCTCAGTTTATTCTGTTGGTGATGATCTTGAATTGAGACCTTCTGGTTACCAACTCGTTGACTAGAGGAAATATTTTTTTCACATTTATCCGATTTACGCCAATCAAATTCTCTCATAAGTTTGAACATCTCAATCATATCTCGTGTTAACCATCTGCATTATTATAAAGAGCCCCGATTTTGCTAGTTACTTTGTAACTAAAGCCTTTCATCCCTTGTTTCATATTTGTAAATCTCTCCTGTATCCTCTACATGTGCCCAGAACTGTCACAATATTTAAAGTGCGGCCTAACCAAAGATGATATGATGGTGTTGAGGAGTTCACATCCATGGAATAGTTGTTCCAGAGTTCTTGTCTCATGAACATTGACAACCCATGTTTAGGGTGGTGTTGGCTTCCTGCTAACTTATATCCAGGAATGTAATATTTTGATGCTTTATCATTGATTTGCATAGTTTTAGCATTAACTCTTGTTTTGACAT
This sequence comes from Pristiophorus japonicus, assembly GCF_044704955.1. Lineage (NCBI taxonomy): Eukaryota > Metazoa > Chordata > Chondrichthyes > Pristiophoridae > Pristiophorus > Pristiophorus japonicus. Next base: position 101,518,290 of record NC_091993.1, read on the forward strand.
CTAGTCCCCTCTTTGTGAAACCCATGATCCTATATGCTTTCTGCCATGTATGTAACCTCTATGTAACACCACTACAATACTGTATATACTTAAGCATTGCACACCTTGACCACAGGGGGTGAACTTGTGGGAGGCACTCCTTACCTGGTCATCCAGGTATATAAAGGGAGGTCCCACGCAGGGTCATGACTTCTTGGTCCTGTGAATAAAGGTTCAGGTCATAGAGTGACCTTGTCCATAGAATGTGCCTCATGTGGGTTTTGTGCCATTGAGTAAGGACATCACATTGGCGACGAGAAACGGGAATCAACAAGCCACGAGAATAGCCACCGGTAGCACAGAGGAACGGTACTGCGTTGGTGAGGACTGGGACAATTTCATTGAGAGGCTCCAGCAAAGCTTTGTCACGAAAGAATGGCTGGGAGATGCAGCAGCCGACAAGCGAAGGGCCCATCTGCTGACCAACTGCGGACCTAAGAGTTATGCGCTCATGAAGGACCTACTAGCACCCGAAAAGCCGGTGGACAAAACCTTTGAAGAGCTCAGCAAACTAATCGGTGAGCCTGACACAGATTCTATACCCACCGACATTGTGAAGGACAGAGCATACCAGACTTCATTGCAGACCTCCGCCGTTTGGCCAGCCTCTGTAAGTTCACAGACGTCTGCAGGAGGAAATGCTAAGGGACTTCTTTATTGAGGGCATCGGTCATGCGGGGATTTTCCGAAAGTTAATTGAGACCAAGGACTTGACTTTGGAAGCAGCGGCATTGATGGCTCAGACTTTCATGGCGGGGGATAATATACGTGCGCAATTCTGCCTCCAACGCGGCGGGGGATCAGGGAGTCAATATCATAAATGTGACTCAGAGCCCCGCAGGCAGGCAAGGGCAATTCGACACACCCCAGGCAGCAATAGACCCCAGAGTAGATTTTCAACAGAGACAATGGAAGGCTGATCGGACATTTACGCCATCACAGTGGACAATGCGGTCCGGGATGGGGCCATTGACATGCACTAACAGGGTACTCGAGAAGTCAAAGGGACAATCAGTGAGGAATGCCGGGTCATAGCTCCTTTGTTCACAACAATGGGAATCTCAGCTCATGCTGGAGGTGTGAGGGCAAACACTCTGCCAGGAATTGCAGGTTTCAACAATTTGTCTGCAGAAATTGCAACCTCAATGGCTATTTAGCTCGAATGTGCAGGAAGCCTGTAACCAGGCTAATTTATGAGGCAGATGGATCAGAAGAGGGGTCTGTGTGGCAGGATGACTCTTGTGGCAAATCAATGGATGCTGAAGTTCAGCGGGTTCATGTGGCAAACATTTACAGCTCATATACCAAAACGCCACCAATGATGATGAAGGTTTTATTAAACAGCATCCCTGTACACATGGAACTGGACACGGGGGCCAGCCAGTCACTCATGTGCGTTCAACAATTCGAGAAGCTATGGCCACTCAAAGCCAGTAGACCCAAACTAGAATGCATTGAGATACAACTACGGATGTATACCAAGGAAATCATTCCAGTACTAGGCGGTGCAATGTTGGCAGTTACACACAATGGATCGGTGAACCGGCTGCCACTCTGGATTGTCCCGGGCAATGGACCCGCACTGTTGGGGAGGAGCTGGTTAGCTGAGATGAACTGGAAATGGGGGGATGTGCACGCAATATCATCTGTGGAGCGAAGTTCGTGCTCACAAGACCTACAACAATTTGAGTCACTATTCCAACCTGGCGTTCAAAGGTATCAAAGTAGTGATACGCATCACCCCGGACCCAGACCAGTGCACCACAAAGCCAGAGCGGTGCCGTATGTTGAGAGCGAATTGGACTGTTTGCTGAGAGAGGGCATCATCTCGCCCGTTGACTTCAGCGACTGGGTGAGCACCATCGTTCCCGTCCTAAAAGCGTATGGTTCTGTCAGGATCTGTGGCAACTACAAGGCCACTATCAATCGGGTGTCCCTACAAGACCAATACCCGCTCCCGAGAGCGGAGGATCTTTTCGCCACGCTGGCAGCCGGCAAGCTGTTTACCAAGTTGGATCTCACTTCTGCCTACATGACCCAAGAACTGGCCGATGAATCTAAACTACTGACCACCATCACCACGCACAAGGGACTGTTTGATTACAACAGGTGCCCATTTGGCATTTGATCAGCGGCCATGATTATTCAAAGAAACATGGAAAGCCTGCTCAAATCCATTCCTGGAACAATCGTATTTCAGAACGACATCCTCATCAAGGGTCGTGACACCGAGGAACACCTCCACAACCTGGAGGAGGTGCTACGCCGACTAGACCGGGTAGGCCTGCGACTCAAGAAGTCTAAATGTGTGTTTTTTGCTCCTGAGGTTGAGTTCCTGGCCAGGAAGGATGCTGCAGATGGGATTCGGCCCACCGAATCCAAAACAGGCGATTCGACGAGCACCCAGGCCCGGTAACACATCGGAGTTGCGTTCATTTCTGGGACTCTTGAACTATTTCGGGAACTTTCTGCCGAACTTAAGCATGTTGTTGGAGCCGCTTCACGTGCTCCTGTGTAAGGGTTGTGATTGGTTTTGGGGGGGACTGTCAAGAACGGGCTTTCAATCGAGTGCGGAACCTACTTTGTTCAAATAAGTTATTGACCCTGTACGACCCCAGTAAGAAATTGGTTCTGCCATGTGATGCATCATCCTATGGGGTTGGGTGCGTGTTGCAGCAGAGTAATGATGAGGGCCAACTACAACCTGTTGCTTATGCTTCCAGGTCGCGCTCTCAAGCAGAACGGGGATATGGGATGGTTGAGAAGGAGGCACTCGCATGTGTCTATTGTGTAAAAAAAATGCATCAGTACCTTTTTGGCAGGAGGATCGAATTAGAAACGGACCACAAGCCGTTAACATTCCTGTTGTCAGACAGTACGGCTGTCAATGCCAACGCGTCAGCTCGCATACAGCGATGGGCTCTCACACTGGCTGCTTATGACTACTCCATCCGGCACTGGCCTGGCATCGAAAATTTCGCTGAACTGCGCAGCAGGATTCCACTGGCCACCACCGAGGGGGCAGCGGAACAAAGCACTGAGATGATCATGGCCGTTGATGCCTTTGACAGCGCAGGCTCCCCCATTATAGCCCGCCAGATCAAAATCTGGACAAACAAAGATCCCCTCCTATCCCTGATTAAGAAATGTGTCCTGACTGGGGATTGGGCGCCCGCACACGGAGCATGACCTGAGGAGGTCAGACTGTTTTACAGGCAGATGGATGAGCTCTCCATCCAAGCCGACTGCTTACTATGGGGCAGCTGGGTAGTCATTCCCCAGAGGGGCAGGGAAGCATTCATCAGGGAACTCCACAGCGAGCATCGAGGCATCGTGCTGATGAAGGCCATTGCCCGGTCACATGTTTGATGGCTGGGAATTGATTCAGACCTGGAACACTGTGCTCGCAGGTGCACTACGTGTACCCAGCTGGGTAATGCCCCAGGGAGGCCCCGCTCAGCCTGTGGTCCTGGCCCACCAGGCCATGGTCACATATTCATGTAGACTACGCGGGCCCGTTCATGGGAAAAATGTTTCTCATTGTGGTAGATGCGTACTCGAAATGGATCGAGTGCATCATTTTGAATTCGTGCATGACATCCACCACTGTGGAGAGTCTGCGCGCGGTCTTTGCAACCCACGGCTTGCTGGACATCCTTGTTTGTGATAATGGCCCATGTTTCACGAGCTACGAATTCCGGGAGTTCATGTCGGGCAATGGCATCAACCATGTGAGGACAGCACGTTCAAGCCGGTCTCCAATGGCCAGGTGGAATGTGCGGTCCAAATCATTAAACAAGGCATGCTCAGGATTCAAGGCTCTCCCTTCAATGCCGGCTATCGTGCCTCCTGCTGGCCTATAGATCCCAACCGCAATCGCTCACGAGCTACTCATGAAACGAACACTCAAAACCCGGTTGTCCCTCATTCACCCAGTCCTGACCGACATAGTTGAGGGAAAGCGCCAGTCCCAAAACGAGTACCATGACCGAAATTCAAGGGGGAGATGTATAGAAATAAATGACCCTGTATTTGTCCTCAATCACTCCGTGGGGCCCAAATGGCTTGAAGGTACTGTAATAGACAAAGAGGGCAACAGGGTCATCGTGGTTAAACTTAACAATAGCAGATATGCCGTAAGCATCTGGACCAAGTTTTAAAAAAAAGGTCACCTGCGCTAATTTCTACTTATCTGGCTCGGTGTCAAGTATTTTATCTCCTAATACTCCTGTGAAGCACCTTGGGATGTTTCACTACATTAACGGCGCTATATAAATACAAGATGTTGTTACTGATGTTGAACTTGCGTCTCAAAGGCTAACCTGCTTTCAGTGACAGTTTGATAATCCATTAACGAGATGTAGCATTGGCTGCTTCATATTGAACATAGAATCTGCTGGACCCAATCTGGTGCGTCTAACTGCTCAACTCAATCCTATTTATAGGCTAAGGGGATGAAATTGCCCTGTTCCTCGCCTCCCATTAGCGTCTCTGGGCGGGGCTATCTGGGCGCAAAACTGTTTTTGCCTCGGGAAGCGGGAGGGGGGGGGGCGTTGCTACCAGCTCCTGCAAAATTGCACACGGTCGCGCCATGCCCCACTAGTACCGCTCCGGGTTGCTGTGCAACCGGTGATGATGTTATCGCCGTGCACGGCGACCCCTTTCTGCCTCACGGTAGAAATTGGCCAGCGCCCCACGAGGGTGCCATGAGCAGTGTAAACCTCATGGGTCGTGAACCGGGCTAACATCTGCTCGCGGGGCATAAGTTAAAGGGAAATTGGGGAGCCTGCCATTTTTTTTCCAGCCGACTCACCTATCGGCCCCTTCTGTGTTTCTTTGGCGTGGTCCAAGCGCCATCATGCGCAAGGAAAGGGGTGTTGAAACATGTCAACGCTACATGGAGCAGCCCGTATAGCACCCCCGACCCCACCTAAACAGGAAGTGGACTGTGCGACATTGCACTCCACTTCCTGTGAGCGCGTTAACCGCAATTACGTAGCCAGGACAGGACTTCCATGCCGGGCACAGGAAGTGCTGCCCCGACTTGGTTACTGCCAACAAATGGGGAATTTCGCCTCCTAAAACTGTTTTGACACAAATCTATTTTTAATGGGTACAAGAGAAGTAAAGACATGGAGCATGAAGATTTCCTCCATGAGGGACAGATTTCATCTGTGCATTAGATATGTTCTAGCTGTAAGTGCAGTGGCCTTATCAGGGAATAACAGAAAATGAAATGTTAATTTCTTGTTTATAAGCAGTGGGGACTGTACTCCATTACTTCCTCAAAGACTTCTATTAAATTTGTGATTGCCTTTTACAAATCCATAAGTAAACCATCTATTTCGAAGTGAGTATTAATTTTAGCCTGTATTAGGGCCTTTGTAACCTTCTGCACAACTGATGGTCGGTTGATTGATCTATAATTGTCCGGATTATCCTGTTCTTTGATCAATGAGTTCAATTGGGAGACTGCTCATCTACTGGCACAACTTTCACATTAAAGAAATGTGGTCAGAGCCTCTGCTATCTCCTCTTTGACTTCTCTCATTTGCTGTTATTGTTTTATATTCTTATGATTGTAACGTGTTCACACTTATTTCACTTGCTTAAATTTATCGCAACATCTTTCCCCGCAAGTGTTGTCACTGCAGACTCACAGGGGTGGTGGTAAGTCCCTGCCCCCATTCCAAAAGCCTCATTGTAAAACTAATGTCATTAGAGTGGTATTTAGCTGGTCATGAGGTCTTAGTTACATCATTTATTTAGGAATGGTATAAGATGGTAATCATGGAGATCTAAATTGGTATGTGCACTGTGTACTGACTGAAAGAACAAGAAACAATCAGTCCCAGGAATTAAATAAAAAATAAATGAGTGAGTGGCCTGTCATGGTAAAATAAGTGATTTTAGAACCATATTTCTGTTACCCTTTAAGAGAATTATTTTATGCACCTTAAGTTCCATCTACACTTGAGAAGTGTTCTGGATTTCAACCAGTTCTATCAGAATTAACTCAATTGATTTTAATTACCAAACTATTTTACACATTAAACTTAATTCCAGTTACAATCTGCATGTTATCAACAATCACCAAGTACATTGGCATTTACATTGGCTTAATCCAGCTTTACAGCCAGAGTAAATCCAACATCTCTGAGTGCATTTAAGCTTCATTTACTATAAAATGACCTAGTTTCCCTCCATTTTGGGGACTTATTCTTGCTTCTTTACATCATCCACCAACCTCGACCAATGTAGCTGAGCTATTGGTTGCTTAGAAGATGCTTAAGTGTTCTTAATTGACTCGTCCTTTAATTCTCCATGTCTCCCTATGGGAGCATTTCTTTTACCTGCTACACATTTCTATGGCCATTTAACTGAGACCATGACCTTACCAAATAGACAACTTACCCCATACTAACACTCCAGAGCAGATAGAAATATGCATCTGGAATGTAAACAGGACTCCCTCAAACTGTCTTTCTTTCCTGCTTTGCCCCTCCCTTGTTGTCTTTCCTCTCTGTTTCTTTCTCACACAAGCACTGCCACAGCACACATCAAAGCAAGCGGCACTAATACAGCAGACTAAACAGATGTATTTTGTTGCTAAAATCCTTCTTATCTTTGCTGCCACACCCCCACACAACTGCTCTCCATTGTTCTTTTGAGGATTAGTGAGGTTGGGTCCTTTTCAGCCATCACTTCTCTGCATTTCAGAATATTAATAGGATACTATCAAAGGTCTGCAGCAGTGTCATCATGGATGAAAATATTAATCTTTTCGCTGCTTCCACACCAGAGAATTTTCATTGATTTATTCATTAAACATTTCATTATTCATGTGTTCATTAAAAGCATTGCTCATTTTTTTTTGGTTTATGCCCAATTTTAAACATATTTCCAAACAATAATACAATAGTTAAAATGTATATCTGTAGAAAGTGATTCAGGTAAGTTGCTTTACTAAACCAAGGAGTTACAATTTCCCTGTCAGAGGATTATATTTACTCACTGTGGACATTTTGTACTAAAGTAGAACAAACTCATGGGCTTTAGTTGCCTTTAATTACTTTTCCAAATTCTTGATAGAACTTGTGACTCTGAAATTATCTACTGACAATAAATGTGATACAAGGGCTAATCGCGGACTTCCAACAGGGCTTAGCGCTCGCAGGGATACTGCTGTGGAAAAACAAGGGCACACAACCCCATGACTTCCTGCGAGGTGTCCCTGTGAGCGCTGCTCGCCTCTGGGATTGGCCTCATGTTTTTCCATCTGAGTTTTTGAGTTACTAATTTATATTCCCCATGACCCCTCCTGTTCCAAGGGGATGACTTGCGTTGGGGTGAAGTTCCACAGACTATCAGCAGTTTACCACCCCACCTTAATGATCATTCTTCATATGTGAGCTCAATGCTTTTCTCTTCACTATTGTTAATGCATTCTTTATATGTAGTTTTATAGTTTTATAATGGAGCTGAATTTGCGACCCCTACGAGTGCATACAAAGTGTGCACGCGCCTGTAGGGGCTCCGCAAGTTTCGGCTTTAGGCATGCACATGTGCTGAAACCCGGAACTTGCAATCTGTCAAGAATTCTCTTGATAAATTGTATGAATCTGAAAGAAAAGGGCCTCCATGGGCAGAGTGTTGGGCTATTTGCCCAACTCCTACCCAGCGAATGCCTTTGAAATTCTTACGCCTTGTAAAAGCAGGCCTTACGCCTTTGCAGTGCTCCCTCAGTACTTTCAGTTAAACAGTTTGTGGGGCAAGAATTGACAACAAAATTAAAGAAACAAAAACAGAACTTCTTTCAATATTCTGTAAGCTGTGGTTGGTCAATAAAACAGGGCAGTGACCCCCATAGGGCAGTGACGCCCCATCATACATGTTGACTACCAGAACGCGTCATTGGATTGTGATCAGGAATGGGAACACTGATCACATTTTTCTCTTCCCTAATTCTCCACATCATTTCAGCTCAGATTGTTTTGCATTCCTGAAATCAGGAACCTTTCCTGGTCTGTGTGGCTCAGTGCTGTAACACATGATACATTTATGTACTGAGCAATCTTGGAACCATTTTTAGAGTTGGACCCATTTTTATAGTTCCCCTTATGTACTTTATGAAACAAGAACATTTTTTATGTTACTGAGGAAAAACTTGCATTTATATAGTGTCTTTAACAACCTCAGCTCTTTACAGCCAATGAAGTACTTTTGAAGTGTTGTTGTTGTTGTAATGTCGAAAACGCGCAGCCCATTTGCACACAGT